>NC_137819.1:31350015-31580015 GCF_963921795.1 Nannobrachium achirus
CGGGCTTCACTTCACATGCACGCCAAACGTGCATTATAATCGAATGTAGTCCTACACCAGCCATTTTGAGGACCAACACAGGTGCTTTGATTAAAGGAAAATTCCAGAATAAAACATATTAATCCTTAATCAGCCTTTTATCACGTCTGTACATACCTGGTATGATGGATTTTCATCATAGTCCTTCCAGTTTTTACTTCTCCTGGACTCCTCAGATCTCTCTCCCACAGCCAAAACGGCGGTCAATTGAGGTCCTCCAAAAGCGCTAATTTTCACCGCTGCAAAGTTACTTTTTTCTTCATAAATCTGCTATTTATAGTTCCAAGAGAGCCAGTAATCCACTGTTTTATCGCGGGTTGAGGGAAATGGCCGTTGTTGACATGATCCCAATAGTACTCACTAGGGATGCGAATCTCGACCACTGAGGCGATACGATACGGACCTCGATACACTGCCAGCGATACGATATAATTGCGATACATTGAAATCCTGCCGATACGATACATCGCGATCCACCCCTGTTCCCGATACGATGCGATACGATTCACCACGATTCAAGCCCAAATCCCAAAATTTACAAAACATAGCGACTAAAAATGTATGAAATTTAAATTCAAGGCAATTTAGGCTCTGTCTAACAACCCAACATAGGCCTATAGTATTCTGGGAGAACACAAAGCTGCTGGCTATTGTAGAATTGTTTCATAATCATAACTAATCATATAGAAGGCCTATGTCATTATTAGTAGGCCTATATGTCTTCAACTGGGAGTCAGGGACCCCAATCCAGGGTTATTACAGGGGGCCTTCCAAATATTTGTGTGATACAGTAGGCTATAATGCCTAGCCTACAGCGAGGGTCCCTGCTTGATCTCTGTCTGAGCTAAGGGGTCCTTGACCTGAAAAACAATAAATCCCTCCCTGGTTTGTATTATTATATTATATTATATAATATAATATATATTATATTATATTATATAATATTATATTATATTATATTATATTTAATCCAGGATTATGCAATTTGTATAGCCAAAATGTTTTAACAGACCTACAAGCTCACAGCGCGTCGCATCCACGACGCATTGTGAGCTTGTAGGTCTGCTATTTTAGGTGCGACACCCTTGTACTGCGATGTATAAATTAGGCTTCTTTCCCATGCAGAGCAGAACTAGCAGCAGAGAAAGTGAGAGAGTTGCTTGCATCAACAGGAAAGTTGTAGAACAGTGACAAATACTTTGTTTTAAACGCAAGCAGTTGCCCTACAACACCCAGCAACATTGTTGTTGTGTGTGTGCAGTTAATATAGCGCAGAAGTAGCCCTGAATGAGAGTCATGTATTCAGGGCTAGCGCAGAAGATGATCTCAATCAATTGTCCGTCGGAGATTCGCTAAGAAACGGCTGTTGATTACATATCACTCGATCAGCCTGTGCTACTCTGTGACAACAATCAGCGCAGCGGACTTGGATGTTATAAAGCTAAGTACTGTACAACTAATCTTGCATCTGTTTAACCCGGGGCCGTGGGGCTGCTAACTAATCTTGCATCTGTTTAACCCGGGGCCGTGGGGCTGCTAGTTCGTCTGTTGATTCACTCGCATTTCGCTGCACTGTCTGTCTCCCTGGTTACCTGCATGCAGAGTGCAGATGTTGTCCGTCTGTCCGAGTCGCAGCTCGCGTTAAAGACTGGCTTTTGGGGAGGGGGTTGAACGGCTGATGATGGTGCATTCATGGCGCCTCGGAAACATAGGATAGAATTAAATACTATATGGAAGAACCGATACAATCGCGGAATTTACCGATCCAGACACTCACGGTACGATCCATCACGATTTCGGCCGTCTATTGTACCGGTACACACTGAATGTACCGATTCAACCGTATCGCGGACGTTTGTATCGCGATTACGATCCGTACCGGTATATCTTCGCATCCCTAGTACTCACAGAAGAAGAATGAAGTCTCGCGTCTCGCGTGATTACCGCGTTTCCTTTAGCTTTTTCTTTAGCGCAAAAGAAAGCTTTCTCCTGGAGTTATTACAGCCAGTATGTACACAACAAGGCATCGTGGTATATATATAAAAAATAAGAAAGCAGAAGAATATAATCTAGTTAGTCTATTGATCGCTAGAATCTAGTAATATGACTGAGAAGGATTCATAACAAAGCATTTTAACGGACTTCCTGTAGTCATAAGGTAATTCTATTACCTTTATTTATTTTATTTTTTCCTCGATACATTTCTTCGATTTTATTTATTATTTATTTATGGAATTACTTATAAAATAACGTTGACGTGTATTATTATTTGTAAACAATGTAGGCTACAATATAATCACAAAATAATCGTATTTTCCTCAAGACATTCTGCAATGCCTCACCAAATAAACTTTAGGTAAAAATTACCTCATGACCACAGAAACGTGTCTTTCATGAGGTACTTTCTTTTGTGATTATATTGTAGCCTACATTGTTTACAAATAATAATACACATCAAAGTTATTTTATAAGTAATTCCATAAATAAATAATAAATAAAATCGAAGAAATGTATTGAGGAAAAAATAAAATAAATAAAGGTAATAGAATTACCTTATGACTACAGGAAGTCCGTTAAAATGCTTTGTTATGAATCCTTCTCAGTCATATTACTAGATTCTAGCGATCAATAGACTAACTAGATTATATTCTTCTGCTTTCTTATTTTTTATATATATACCACGATGCCTTGTTGTGTACATACTGGCTGTAATAACTCCAGGAGAAAGCTTTCTTTTGCGCTAAAGAAAAAGCTAAAGGAAACGCGGTAATCACGCGAGACGCGAGACTTCATTCTTCTTCTGTGAGTACTATTGGGATCATGTCAACAACGGCCATTTCCCTCAACCCGCGATAAAACAGTGGATTACTGGCTCTCTTGGAACTATAAATAGCAGATTTATGAAGAAAAAAGTAACTTTGCAGCGGTGAAAATGAGCGCTTTTGGAGGACCTCAATTGACCGCCGTTTTGGCTGTGGGAGAGAGATCTGAGGAGTCCAGGAGAAGTAAAAACTGGAAGGACTATGATAAAAATCCATCATACCAGGTATGTACAGACGTGATAAAAGGCTGATTAAGGATTAATATGTTTTATTCTGTAATTTTCCTTTAACGTAGAACATTGGTTCTATGCCAATCAGACAAATTGAACACCTGTGTTGGTCCTAATATGGTCGATTTAGGACTACAAAAAGTAGCCACAGGCTGAGCTGTCAACACTTGCTGCTGTTAGCATAAATATAGGCACTGCAGGTGGAAAAATGATAAAGATTCCGCATATTCCGTAGATTTGCCCGTAAAAAAGTATTTTACTAACAAGCTGTCTAAGAGCCGTATCCATGGTTTAGCTTTCTCAGCTCAGCTCTGGGGGGCTGTTTACCGCACGACGGTGTCTTTTTGGTGGAGCCCTAGCTACCGGTGGCAACCAGAGGGATGCACACACGCTAGCATTGTCGGCTATTTTCTGTGTGTCCGTGTGTGTGTGTGTGCTTGTGTCTGTGTGTGCAGTCACACTGCACACACTGCACATACTGTATTTGTATTGATATATTATATCATATTCCGGACTATAAGGCGCACTTAAAAGCCTTCAATTTTCTCAAAAAACTACAGTGCGCCTTATAGTCCAGTGCGCCTTATATATGGATCATTCATTGACATTGACATTCCCTTTAGCACAGCTCCATCTGTTGGATGCATAACGCAACGGTAGCATTTATTATGTGCGCCTTATAGTCAGGTGCGCCTTATATATGAAAACAGTTTGAAAATAGACCATTCATTGACAGTGCGCCTTATAGTCAGGTGCGCCTTATATATGAAAACAGTTTGAAAATAGACCATTCATTGACAGTGCGCCTTATAGTCAGGTGCGCCTTATAGTCCAGAAAATACTGTAAGTGTTAATTAATTTAGTTAGTTTCAATTTAAATTACTCACATTAAATGCATTACATTAAATGATCTGAGTCATATTTACTTAATTACAAGCCAATATTATTTACTCAATAAAATTGATTGTAATAGTTGATTTTCTTAAGTAGCTCATGTGTAATGTTTTAACAGTGTATTCACTCCTCCGCCAAAAACCTTTTTTAACAGTACATTTAAAATGGAAAAACATATCAGCTCCGTGGTCGAAACTAGAAATTTGATTTGATTTGATTTATGACCATATATGGAGATCCCTGCTCTGAGTATCTGACATCACTGTGATGTCACCTGTGATGTAACAGTGATGTGTGAGGGGAACCACAGTGTCAGGCATTATCTGATAGTAAACTGCGACCTACTGTATGTTGGTCGGTATCTGGTGACCCCTCAAAATAAATAGACGATCAACATCAAGATCACAACACTTGGCAGCGAGGTGTTGTGATCTGCTTTCATTTTTCCTCCTTATCTTTCTTCATTGTGTGTTGTAGAGTAGCTATTTTCACAATCTACTTCTTTCGTGCATCATCGTCCTTGATGATTGTTTGCCTCTTTCTAACGTAATATTTGTCAATGAGTCCGAGTCCAACCCCCCCCCCCCCCCCCCACACACACACACACACACACACACACAGAGTTTACTAATTTACCAGACAGCCTAACTGACTGTTTTTTATAAACAGTATAAATAATTACCTTCAAACAGAGCTTTCAGAGCAGCTGTCTGTCTGTGTGTCTTTGTCATCAACGTCAGGACATGTTCCTCTATGTTCCTCTTCCTCTCTGACAACTTCTCTGCAACATCTCCATCAACTTCATAGTGCCCACCTCTGTTTCCTGCCACCATCTGCTCTATCTTCTCCAGCAGCTGTGTGACCTGAGTGTCATCTCTCTTCTCATTGTTGAAGACATGGAACCTGTTTTCACATTTGTCAAGAAGCCAGCGGAGGTCTTCTCCTCCAGCCTCAATGAGCTGGTCAATGCTTCTGTCTCCTTGACGGTCTCCATAGGTGAACAGTACTATAGTGTGACTCCACACACTCTGTGGCAGAAGTGACATCTGTTCCTCTACTATTAGTCTCTTGGTGAATGCTTCATGAAGAGGAACTGTCAGCAGAGCAGCATGTGGTCCAGGAGGACAGAGACACACACTGTTCCGGATCACCAGTTTTTCCATCTCTGGGGTGTTGTTGTAGACCCAGCCTGGTGAGTCCACCACTGTCAGACGTCTCCCTGCTACTTCACCATGTCTGACCTCACACTGCCATGACCTCTGACCTCTCTGACTAACTTTAAAACCACTTCCTCCCAGAATGGTGTTTCCTGCTGAACTCTTTCCAGACCGATACGATCCCAACAACACAATCCTGAGGTAAGCCATTCCTGTCAGAGAAAATATTTTGTTTAGTCACAATATAATAATAAGGGTAATAATAATAATAATAGTTATTTTTCTGTACACATTTGTCTGTGTACTGACACATTGATGACCCCTGGCAGCCACACACACACACACACACACACACACACACACACACACACACACACACACACACACACACACATTATGCAGATAATATAATAATTATTTTTTATATATTTCCAGATGAATTCAGCCATGAGAAAGGACAAGCCTGGGTAATGGTTGTGTTGTGAGCAGTACAAGAAGAAACATCCTGGAATTCCTGTCAGCTTTGCAAAATTGGCGGGCTGGTGGTATAGGGGACTCGCTGTTGACAGCTGACTGGAGGTTGGTTGTTTTGTTGTTGTTTATAGTTTGTAAAAGAAAAACGATTTGTTAAAAATGTGTGTGCTTTTGTTGTTGTTTGAAATCAATCACAAAATCTTAATATATTCGGGATCCTTCGTTCCAGTTTATTAGTTGACATTGGTTGATCCACATCCACCCCACCCAGACCAACACTTGACAATAATCTGCAAAGTTAAACTGTGCCATTGTGGACACTCACGGCCGGACTACACCAAAAAATGCGCGCATACGCGCATACTGTCCGTGAAGACGCTCGCGTATGCGTAAACGCTCCAGGATACATCAAAGAGGGAGTATATGTGAGGAAGACCAGATAGTCTGTGTACAAAACGTATACACGTGCTTAAAAAATAGAACCGATCCTATTTTTAGGGAATGCGTATCCGTGGTTCGTGCTATCCATACGCCTGGTGTAGCCGGCTGAATTGATATACATTGGATCTATCCAAAACGCGCATACGTACGCATACGCACTGGCGCGTGCAAAACGGCTTGGTGTAGCCTGGCCGTTAACCCGCTTTCACACCGAGAAATAACGCACGCCATAAAAGCGCACAGGAACGCAATTCTGTGCGTCACCCGTGCGTTCGGCTCTGTGTGTAGGTTTGTCTATTGGGCGCATTAGGCGGTGCTGTATGCAGATGATTCCACGTACATAATGTTTGTTGGTACTGTATCCTTTATGTCATTATGGATCCCATGAAGAGGCATCTTTTGATCATTGAATGAAAAAAGCATGGATCATGCATTGACAATGAACTAGCAGTTTATGGTATTGGCTAGCCTGGGCTGGCTTCCAATTTCGGGCTTTTGATCCGGTCGGGAGCGGAAGATCTCCTACGTTTTTCTGTAGTCCAAAACAGACTACACTTTGGCCGGAAACAACGACCGGAAACGGTTTTAACCCGTACTTGCGCATGCGCTAACTACATGGCTAACGACTTGCGCATGCGCTAACTGGGTTGAAACTGTTTCTGGTCGTTGTTTAAGGCCAAAGTGTAGTCCGTTTTGGACTACAGAAAAACTTAGGAGATCTTCCGCTCCCGACCGGATCAAACGGCCCGTTTAGTAAACGAAGACCAGGCTTTCCCCCAGCGGAAAGCCTGGTGATGCGAGGTTAGGTATTGGCTAGTGAGTGGTGATGTATGGTATTGGCTGGTGATGGAGTTAGCAATTATTACATAATGGATTATTTTGTCATAATCATTTATACGTTGAAAACGTTCCAATATTTTCAAACATTTTCAAAAATAGTGGAAACTAGAAGCAGTGCTCTTCCGAGCACAGGTCTCCACCAGCCCGTGCGTCCTGGTGGTGCTGTATAATAGGCCAATGTAAAAAGGGTGGCATATGTTCTTCCCCTTAGACCTTTCATGGCAATCGGACGCTGCATGCATGATTTGAAGCATTGTGTTCCAAAAATGTATGTTGCTAAAGTCTACCTGCTGGTGGCGCTATAACAGGCCAATGTGAAAAGGGTAGCATTTGTTCCTTGACATAGTGGGAATATCATGTGTGGCTAATTTCACGGTAATTGCAAGCTGCATTGATGATTTGAAGTATTTTGTTAAAAAACTGAGCAATCCTGCAAACTTTGGAAGCTAATATGAGCCAATCAGGATGGAATATGAAATATCAGACGGATCAGACTTGATCACATGACTATAGAGATACTGAGTACTGATTTGTGTTTTTTTTGGAGAAAATCTGAAGGAGTAATATCCAAAAATGTGTTTTACATGAGTCGGCCCAAAGGTGGCGCTATAAAAGGCTGATGTGAAAAATGCAGGGAATGGGTTTTTCCTTGGCCTATAGGGACTGCGCTTACAAAGTTTGAAACTGATCGGTGGAGTTATAGGTAAAACCACAAATTGGCCTGTTATAGCGCCACCATGAGGCTGATTTCAAAAATTTGAAGTGGCATTTCTTTCTCTGCCTAGTGGGAACGTGTGTGCGCAATTTCATGATAATTGCACTTGCGTTTGGGATTTGAGGCATTTTGTTCAACGGCTCAATCCTACAAACTTTGGAAGCCAATCTTAGCCAATGAGGATGGAATATGCAAAATCGGACAGATCCGTGTCGATCACATGGCTGTCGAGATACTGCCTACCGATTTGTAGGATTTTTGGACAAAATCTGTAAGAGTAGTGCACAGAAATGTGTTTTGCAAACATCGGCCACTAGGTGGCGCTAGAAAAGGCCCATTTGAAAGATTTAGGGCAGAGGTTCTAGATTGACATGCAGGGAATGTGTGTGCTCACTTTGCCAGCAACCGGGCCAACGGCGACTGAGATTAGGTGCACACAAACTGCGAGAACACACGGACGGACGGACGCACGCACGCACAGATGGACGGACACACGGACACATGGACGGACGAAGGGGAAAACATACTCTCCCCCATGCCTTCGGCTGGTGGAGACAATGATCTACAAGCTCACAACTTGTGAGCTTGTAGATCGGTTATTTCCAATATGAATGTTTTTATTAAGTATACAAATGTCAAATATGTCAGTTGTACCCAATGGGTCCATTTGGTTACGTATACTCTCCCAGAGTTAAACTAGAAGCAGTGCTCTTCCGAGCACAGGTCTCCACCAGGCCGTGCGTCTTGGTGGTGCTACTGTATAATAGGCCAATGTAAAAAGGGTGGCATATGTTCTTCACCTTAGGCTTAGATCTTTCATGGCAATCGGACGCTGCATGCATGATTTGAAGCATTGTGTTCCAAAAATGTGTTTTACTAAAGTCTACCTGCTGGTGGTGCTATAACAGGCCAATGTGAAAAAGGTAGCATTTGTTCCTTGACCTAGTGGGAATATGTGTGGCAGATTTCACGGTAACCGCAAGCTGCGTTGATGATTTGAGGCATTTTGTTCAAAAACGGAGCAATCCTGCAAACTTTGGAAGCCAATATTAGCCAATCAGGATGGAATATAAAATATCAGACGGATCGGACTTGATCATATGACTATAGAGATACTGTGTACCGATTTGCGTGATTTTTGGATAAAATCTCAAGGAGTAATATCCAAAAACGTGTTTTACATAAGTCGGCCCAAAGGTGGCGCTATAAAAGGCTGATGTGAAAAATGCAGGGCAAAGGTTTATCCTTAGCCTCTAGGGAATGCGCTTACAAAGTTTGAAACTGATCGATGGAGTTATAGGTAAAACCACAAATCGGCCTGTTATAGCGCCACCATGAGGCTGATTTCAAAACTTTTAAGTGGCATTTCTTCTTCGACCTAGTGGGAACATGTGTGCGCGATTTCATGATAATTGCACTTTGCGTTTGGGATTTGAGGCATTTTGTTCCAAACGGCTCAATCCTACAAACTTTGGAAGCCAATCTTAGCCAATCAGGATGGAATATGAAAAATCGGACAGATCCGTGTCGATCACATGACTGTCGAGATATTGCCTACCGATTTGTAGGATTTTTGGACAAAATCTATAAGAGTAGTGCACAGAAATGTGTCTTGCGAACATCGGCCACTAGGTGGCGCTAGAAAAAGCCCATTTGAAAAATTTAGGGCAGAGGTTCTAGATTGGCATCCAGGGAATGTGTGTGCTCACTTTGGCAGCGACCGGGCCAGCGGTGACTGATTAGCTGCACAAAAACTGCGAGGACACACGCACGGACGGACGCACGGACAAACGGAGGGGAAAACATACTCTCAATGATTACTCCACCTTGGGCTGTCACGATTATGACATTTTACATGACGATACATTTTCACTCAAATGATTGTGATTAAAGATTTAATTGTGTCGTTTACAATTACATTTCTGTTTGGCTTGTAGGCTTTGAAGCTGTACATGGCAGATATGACACATAAATATATAAAGATATTACTGACATAATATTTGACATTTTTAGGGCCCGAGCACACACAGTGTGAGAGGACCCTATTGTAATTGCAAAGATTATTCTTATTCTTTTCCCGAAAGTAAATCGCGTTTTTGAGGCGCAAAACGTACTCCAAAAGTTGCGCAACTTTGCAAGCACATCACAAGTGGCGAAAAATTACGTATTTTAAAAAAAATCAAAGGGGGCGTGGCCTAATGGCGCAACAGCGCCCCCTACAACATTTCAATGCAACAGCCCCACTGTACGGTTTCACCCACAAGTACGACAATCGGTACACACCTGTATCATGTCTGGACTCACAAAAAAGTCTCTTGGCGCCATGTCCGAAACCAAACAGGAAGTCAGCCATTTTGACTAATTAGTGGTGTTTTGGCGCATTTTCGGCCGTTTTCACGGGTCACACTTTAACGAACTCCTCCTAGGGGGTTAATCGGATCAACATGAAATTCGCTCTGCATACTCAAGACACCTTAACAATGAAAAGTTGTGCGAATCGTGAGTTTTCGTAAAACGGCGTGCCCGTGGCGAAGCGTCAAACTTCCTTTGCCAAACAGGAAGTGCCCTTCACCAAACAGGAAGTGCCTCTTCATCTCATGAACCGTTTGTCGTACAGACGTGTTGTTGGCGTCGAATGTCTTGATTGAGAGTCCTTAACCATAATTGGGGCCTATTTCGCCAAACAGGAAGTGCCCTTCACCAAACAGGAAGTGCCTCTTTATCTCATGCACTGTTTGTCGTACAGACGTGTGGGTGGTGTCATATGACTTGATTAAGAGTCCATCAGCTTAATTGGTTTAACTAGCCCCGCCCCCTCTTCCGATTGGCTGCTGCCCCTTGTGACGTGGGTAGAGCTGTGAGGGCCCGGTCATTGCTGCTTGCAGCTTTAATTATACTTATTTTATAACATTCAGTGTAAATAGCCGATCTACAAGCTGGTTGTTGTGATCTTGTAGATCATTTCCACTATTTTTGAAAATGTTTGAAAATATTGGAACATTTTCAACATATAAACGATTATAATCGTGATCATGTGATGTCAAGTAATTGTGATTAGACGATTATGTAATAATTATCACCAGCCAATATATGTCTACATCACCAGCCAATACCATAAACTGCTAGTTCATTGTCAATGCATAGGCCTAATCCATGCTTTTTTTATTCAATGACCATAATTACATATAGGATACAGTACCAAACAACCATTTTATACGTGGAATAATCTGCATACAGCCCTGCATGGTGCGCCCATACACACACCTCAGAGCCGCCAAACAACCATTATATACGTGGAATAATCTGCATACAGCCCTGCATGGTGCGCCCAAAACACACACCTCAGAGCCGAAGCGCACGGGTGACGCACAGAATTGCGTTCCTGTGCGCTTTTATGGCGTGCGTTATTTCCCGGTGTGAAAGCGGGTTCAGAAGATGGGGTTTGGCGGCGTCAGTGCGGTGTTTTAATTGGTATTTGGTTGCAGGGCCTTGAGCGCTTCTCAGCTGTGAACAATGGAGGAATTGATAACAAAATGCACTATTTGCAGCTTGAATAGGTCCTTTTGGGGTTTAATGTTACACAAGCATCAACGTGTGAACTAGCAGCAGGTAGGCCAATGTTATGAATTAAATTACCTTTCAATAGCAACGTTGCGTTGGCAACTGCTGCTTTTCAGAAAGTTTTACTTCTGAGATAAAGCTCACCGCTGGCCCTTAACTGCTCGTTCGTAAATAACTATGGTAAACTAGAAAAACTGTTCCTTCGAAACAGTGTGGGCTCGCTTCCAACCCAAAACAAGAATAGTAAAAGTGTCAAGTTCCCAGGCAATGCTCTCTTTCATTTTACTGACGTAAAATGGTAATGCAAATACAATGTAGACAAGCAGTGTTATTACATGAACTTAAAGGACCAGGTCACCTTTGGGACAACCAAATCTTATTTTATTGTTGTGTGGGGACACGATCAACACAATGTTGAGTTATTTTTTGTGTTCAATCTGTGTTTTTAGATATTTTAGTATTTCAGTATGCTACAACTGGTCATATGATGCATTTTGCATCATATGATGCATGAGATGATGCAATATCATGCTACAAAGCATCATATGACCAGTTGTAGCATGCTGAAATACTAAAATATCTAAAAACACAGATTGAACACAAGAAATTACAGGATTGTGTTGATCGTGTCCCACACAACAATAAAATAAGATCTGGTTGTCCCAGAGGTGACCTGGTCCTTTAACGGTATGGACAATTAAATCAAAATAAAATTAAAATATAATGTGGACGGGTAAACAAACAACAAAAGTTCGAGACCAGTAGCATGTTGGGAACTGAAGTTATGGCTGTTTAAAGCCTGGGAAGAAAGAGGGGGGACCTGTGTGTGTGTGTGTGTGTGTGTGTGTGTGTGTGTGTGTGTGTGTGTGTGTGTGTGTGTGTGTGTGTGTGTGTGTGTGTCCTCAGGGGTCCCTGAACTACACTTTGCAAACCACATCAAAGTAATAGTACGCAGATGGTCCTAATATTGACAAGCTTTTTAAAAACAGCAGATCTACAAGATCACAACATGTCGCAATGTCACATTGTAGATCAGCTTCTTACAATTAGACAAAGTATTAAGTGATTCATCTACCGTATGTTTTGTATTAATAATAAAATCTGCAAAGTAACAAGTAACTAAAGCTGCCAAATGCAATTGCAGTGGAGTATAAGTAACAAAAGTGTAAAGTAAAAGTTGGTATACAGTACGGGACATGCTGATCCAAATGCATATAGGATATACTAGGATCGAAATGCAAACAGGCTACAATTCATGGCTTTTAAAGTGTTTGGGGTGTGGTTTTGCCAGGTGGGTCCACTTCGGTTGATCGTCTGATTTGGAAATGCATTGGTTGTGATATCTCCCTGACAACCAACAACAACCACACAGAGTGTCCCTGCGGGTTCTAGGATATATACTGTAAATCCCATCGCCCGGGAACCTTATTCTTTTTAAGTTAAATTTCTAAAACACTACAAAACATGTGTCAAAGACAAATACAAGCAAACGTCTCCACAGTAACACAGTAACAGTTGTTTGTGTGTGTGTGTGTGTGTGTGTGTGTGTGTGCGTGTGTGTGTGTGCGCGCGCGCGCGTGTGCGCGTGTGCGTGTGTGTTAGGGGTGACCCCGAATAGTCGACTAATCGATCAAAACGGCACCTAGTCGAATGGCAATATCTTAGTCGAATGAAAAAAAAAAAATATATATATATATTTTTTTTATTATTATTATTTTTTTGGGGGGGGGGGGGGCTGTTGGGGTGCTTAATGTCCGATGATTTAACATATACTTTGGTTTCTCGCAATAAAACACACATAGCCTACTGGCTGCTTTCAATCAATCAGGCACAGCCGTTTTTTTTTTTTTTTTTTATTCAATATACAATTTACAAAGAAGTTCAGGTATTCAAACAGCACAGGTAATAGACATAAAAACATTACATACAGGAACGGAAAAAGACAAAAAAAAAACAGTACAACCATATTATATCATAACATTAATCAGAGAGATCGGGAAAATGGAAATGATACAGAGATAAGAGTTTTACATTTTTTTTGTTAATTACTAGATCTAATGATTTAATTAAAAGATAGAATTCCAATTTGAAGTGGGTGAAAATAGGTGGGGATTTGGCGAATTTTTGCTTGTGAATAAAGAATTTGGCATAAAGAGTAATGAAATTAAAAATAAACTCAAATTCGTCATTGTCTGGGTTGCTGTAGTAGCAAATGATGTCCTTGAGGTTAAAGGAATAATTTAGGTTGACCGAATTGAAAAAGTGGGCTTCTAGATCTGACCAAAACTTACGAGTAAAATTGCACAGGAAAAATAAATGGGAAGTCGTTTCTGGAGCTTGATTACAAAATGAACAAGCGGGGTCAATGTCAGCATATGTAGAAATTGAGCTATTTGTTGGATAAATGTGGTGTAGTAATTTAAAATGCACTTCCTTGGCTTTGTTGGATATACAGTACTTATGGGGAAGGAGCCACGCTTTTTTCCAGTCAATGTCCAGAATATTAGATCTCCAAAAGAACTTCCCTCTAGGGACAACAGTTTTTCT
Organism: Nannobrachium achirus; assembly: GCF_963921795.1. Lineage (NCBI taxonomy): Eukaryota > Metazoa > Chordata > Actinopteri > Myctophiformes > Myctophidae > Nannobrachium > Nannobrachium achirus. Next base: position 31,363,736 of record NC_137819.1, read on the forward strand.
TTTTTGTATCACCTTACGAATGTGACTGTTTGTACATTTTTTGTTCAAGAGATCAATTCCATCCAACATTAAGGAGGGTAGCGTAGTATCCCCTACATTGTAAGACAAATGGTTTTTTATCAACTGTACAAGACCATTAGGGATAGCATTAAACACAGATCTATATTCTCTAAAAGGAATTGGGAAGTTGTGAACTGTCATGAACTGTTCGTAGGACAACAAATTCCCAGAGTTATCAAAGAGACACAGTGCATGGTTAATGTCTCTCTGGAACCACTTAGGCAAAAATACTGATTTCTTCCTGATTAAGATGTCACTATTATTCCAGAGTAAAGCTCTGTGTGGAGAAAAATTGTGAACATGTGATAACTTCCAAGCCAATAGTGCTTGCTGGTGGAATTTGGAAAGTTTAACTGGTAGTCTAGTTGGTGAGAAATTGCATCGTAACAGAAAAGGAAGCCCTCCCAATTTGTTAAAGATACAATTAGGTATGAAAAAGAAAATGGAGTCTGGTTTCAGAAGGCACCTCCTCAGCCAATTAATTTTAAAGGTATTAATAGTATCCTCAAAATCTAAAACCTCAAGACCTCCCTCCGCTCTAGGATTAGACAGTACATTCTTTTTAAGTTTATGGGGCTTGTTTTTCCAAATAAACTTCAAAAATGATCTATTTACTTCAATGGCAGTTGAAGCATTAACATACAAAGATAGGGCTGGATAGACAAAACGAGACAGACCTTCTGCTTTGGACAACAACACTCTACCCAAAATAGAGAGATCCCTTTGAAGCCAGCAATTAAAAATTGCTGTAGTCTTTTTTAGTCTATTTGAAAAATTTAGATCTTGCCTTGCCTTGATATCACGAGTCACATAAATGCCTAAATATTTGACAGTATTTTTAACCGGGATATCCCCAATGACTGTCTCAACACTGTCATGGAGTGGTAATAGTTCACACTTGGATCGGTTCAATTTAAGACCTGACGCACTGGAAAATTGTTCAACTAAACCGAGAGCAGTTGGGACTTGGGACTTGTCTTTTAAGTACAGTGTAGTGTCGTCCGCCAGCTGTGAAATCCTTAGTTCCTTCCCAAAGATGGATATACCTTCGAAACCCACATCCTTAGTGATATTAATAGACAATAATTCTGTCACTAAAATAAAGAGAAAAGGGGAAATGTTACAACCTTGCCTAACTCCTCTGCTAATCTTAAATCTTTGTGATGTATTATAATTAACTATAACAGAACTATTGATGTCATTGTAGAACATGCTGACAGTGTCAACAAAAACATTGCCAAAACCGAAAGCCTTCATCGTGTGTAAAAGAAACGGGTGCTCAATTGTGTCAAATGCCTTATAAAAATCCAAAAATAAAATTAAGGCTTCAGTATTAACATTATCAGCATAATCCAACAAGTCCAAGACAAGTCTAATATTACCACTGATATGACGATTCTTCATAAATCCTGTTTGAGTTTCGGCTACAATCGAATCTAACCCTTTTTTTAATCTGTTTGCATACACAGAGGCCAGAATTTTGTAATCAATAGTTAAAAGAGTGATAGGGCGCCAGTTATCTATTAATAAATGGTCTTTATCTGGCTTAGGGATTAGAGAAATGACACCCTGCTTCATTGATGTAGTCATCTCTCCCTGACTAATACACTCTTTGTACATGTTTATTAAGGGCGATTGTATAAGCTCCCAAAAGTGAACATAAAATTCGACAGAAAGGCCATCTACACCAGGGGACTTTCCTTTCTTCATTGAGAACAAGGCTTTTTGAATTTCACCTATGGATAGATCAGAATCACAACTTGTTTTAAACTCTTCATTAATAGAAGGAATATTTGCCTTAATTTTTTCCATAAAGTTCAAACACATATTCTCATCATAATTAGATTTATAAAGGTTGCCATAAAATTTGGTAACAAAGGTAGAGATTTGTTTTGGGTCCTTAGAGAGCGTACCATCAATGTTTAAAGCTGTTACGGATTTCCTCTTAGCATTCCTCTTTTCAAGAGCAAAAAAATAACTTGTGTTCCTTTCTCCTTCCTCAAGCCATTTTGCTCTAGATCTAATAAAGGCTCCTTTAGCCATGTTTAAATAAATCTGATCCATCTGAGCTTGAATTCTTTTTAGTTCAATTTCCTCTTCCGAGGTAATATTTACTTTGGCTAACAGGTGAGTAAGTTTTTCCAGTAAATCGTTTTCCTGCCTAGTTTTCTCTTTTTTTATGTCTTTGGATCTTTTAATAGCAGCTTGCCTGACCTCAAATTTGAAGTATTCCCAATCTTTTCTATGTTCTGTATTAAGTCCGTTTTTAAAAATGTCTTTTACTATGCGCTTAACAGACCCATTGAAAATCTCATCATCTAGTAGAGAGTTGTTGAGTTTCCAATATCCTCGCATACCAGAGGGGTCCTGGATGTCTCCCAATTTCAAAACAATTTGTTTGTGATCCGTTAATGGTGCATAATTATGTTTAACTTCTTTAACATATTGAAGACAGGAAGAGGAGATTAAAAAAAGATCAATCCTTGATTTTAAATTAGCCCTATTGTTGCACCACGTAAAGTCTTTTACACCTGGGTTAAAAAACCGCCAAACGTCTGACAACGAAAGTTCTGAGCAAATATCAGAAATGAGGTTACTACCTTGGGAGGAATGAGATCTAGGGGGATATCTGTCTTCTGTTTCATCAGGGCATTCATTAAAATCTCCACATAGAGCTGTGTAAGCACCCTGATACTTAGTTTTTAACTCCCTCAATTTTACAGTCATGTCTTTAAATAGAATTTTGTTAGAGGCATGCGAGTTGAAACCATAAACATTACAAACGATAAAGACAGCATTGTCCTGTTTAACAACTAACACTATCCATCTACCGTCACTAGAGGGCACCATTTCCAAAATATCCCCTTTGAATCTGTGTGTGAATACTGACACACCAGCTGAGTGATTAGTACCATGGCTGAAGTAAGCAAGGTTGCCCCACTGTGACTTCCAGAATTTAGAATCAGAATCACAAGAGTGTGTTTCCTGCAATAGAATTAGATCAGCCTCAGACCTCTTGCAAAACAAAAACATCGCCTTTCTCTTAGTTATATCCCGAATACCTCTAACATTTAGAGACATAATATTAAGACATTTAAAAGAAAAATCCATAGACATATAAACCTGAATGAACAATAAACAAGAAAATAGAATGTGCTGAAAAGTTTTACCAAAAGAAAGGGGGTAGTGAAAAACAGCCATAAACTTGGCTAGAACAACAATAGAAAAGTCAGTACTATAACCTCATTTGTAAATTGAAATGCAAAGTGCAAAAAGTAGATGAGGCCATAAACATATAGTTATACCGATTGGGCTTTTGCTTAGATACCTACAAAAAGTTTCAACTAAAGAAAAAACGATAAGAGAAGAAATAAATAAAATAAACAAAAAGTGATCCACATCTTCAGGCTATCCTCGGCCGTTTACATTTTAAATACATTTCAAAAGAAAATTAAAGACAAATGAAAATCGATGTGGGATATTGTGCAAAAAATTAAACAAATACAACATAAAGTAGACTACCAAATGCAATAGTAAGCACTGAGTTAGAAACTCAAAGAGGTAGTATAATAACCATAATGTTATATAAAGTCGCTGAAACCTTAAGTAGAAAAAAGTGAACCAAAAAATAAAGATAAAATAAAAACCCTTATGTTAACAAACTTTTAAACACATGTAAACTAGAACCTGAGGATACATATTGCCACTTCTCAGTAGGTAAGAGAATCAAACCTCAAGAGCTAAGTTACCTCTGAGCAGTCAATTATTTTGCCGTCTATGACAGCTGATGATCCTCGGAACGATGCCTTCTTTCCTTCTTCTCTCGCTTTCTTCACCAACGGCCAAAGCTTCTCCCTTGCAGCCTTGTCCTCTGGAGACAGGGCTTCCGTGATTCTCAGCTTTTTCTCCTGCAGGTACCTTTTGCACCTCTCCAAACAGCATCACGAAGGCGTCTCATTGCAAACAAGACGATTGTAGATCTGCATGAGCCGTCCTCCCGTTGTTTCCCAATGCGATGAACGATGTCGATTCCTTCCTTCAGGTCACCCCGAAGATTGGGGGCCATTTCCCCCAGGGTTTCCACGATCTTACCCCGGATGTCTTCATCCTTCGCCTCTTTCACGCCGTGAATTTTCAGGGACCATCTTCTGCTGTACCGCTGGCAGTCAGCAACAGCTGCCTTCAGAGACTTGTTTTCAACTTGAAGCTTGTAGATTTCGTTTTTCGCACTGTCCAGTGACTGCTTCTGTTGCTGCACATCTAAAGTAAGCTGCCTGACGGTGGCAGAGAGCTTCTCCAGCTGTCTAGAAGTTTCCTTTGTGGTTATTTCTATGGCAGAGACTTTTTGGAGGGTCTCATCTTGTTTCCCAGACAGCCTGAGTATAGCATCTAAAATGTCAGCGTTGTCGCTTTTACCTCTGCCACCGCGGCCCTGTTCTTCTTCACGTCTTGACTTCTTGGAGGGGGGTTTCACGGGAGTGAACTGGGTCTGGCCCGGGGACCCCAAAATTGGAAAGCTCAGAGGGTCGTTCAAGTCTGGAGTGGTCTCAAACCAGTTCGTATCGTCGCTCATCAGTACCTGCTCTTGGACAGCAGAAGCAGGGCCCATAGCCAGCACGCTGTCTTCCATGTTTACGCTTACACGTGTTGCTCGTCGATTCTTTGTTATCTTTTTCAAGGAACACATCAAAGGTAAAACTGACTCAAATAGTGAGAAAAGTTGTTATAAGTTCTTTGCCGTCAAAAATAAAGTTATCTTGGCTGCTAAACACAAACCCTCAGGTTTACCCGACGGAGCGAAAACAAAACGCTCTCCTACGCTGCCGCCATCTTGGCTCCTCCCAATCAGGCACAGCCGTACTGTCTGTGTGTGCGCATTCATTGCGTAGAAGCCACAGAACCTGCCAGCTGTGCTGTGTTAACACTCAATCAGGCTCCGTCACTTTGAACAAGTAGAGGATAAAACTACAGAAAGATGCATGATCTGGCTATGACCTACCACTCCACACCGAGCAACATCATCACTTGATAAAGTCCCTTATGTAATGTAATGTCCATACTCCCAAAAGCAACGCAAACGTGCACGGAAGTGTTTTGTAAAATCCAATCGCTGTCTCTCTGCAACATCATCACTTGATAAAGTCCCTTATGTAATGTAATGTCCATACTCCCAAAAGCAACGCAAACGTGCACGGAAGTGTTTTGTAAAATCCAATCGCTGTCTCTCTGTCAGGCTCAGCGCAGGCTGTGCAGCGTGCCAGCGTCTCGTGAATAGATGCATGTATGTTACACGGATATTGGTGTCCTATAGAAATGTGTGACCGGCGACCGCATCGCCTATACAGTAGTTGCATTGGCTGTTACACACAGACATCGGAGTCTGGGGCTTTAGCTTCTAAGTGAATAAACTTTACACCTGCTATAGGCCTACTTATTTTAGTAGTTTGTTATTTAATTCGCCTTATATTATTTAGTTTGTTTATTTTAGAGATATAAAAAAAAAAAAAAAAAAAAAAAACGAAAAATAAAATAATAATAATAATTTTAAAAAACGGGCCATAGTCGACTAATATTCGACTATCACCACAATGACTAAAATCATAGTCGACTATACAAATCCTTTGTCGGGGACTGTGTGTGTGTGTGTGTGTGTGTGTGTGTATGGCTGACTGTCCCTGCGGGCTCTAGGATATATGGCTATGGGATTTACATCCCATCGCCCGGGATGAAAACTAAAACTTGATTCTTTTAAAGTTAAATTTCTCTAAAACTACAAAACATTTCAAAATGAAAAATACACGCACACTTGTCCTCAGTAAGCTGAACACATAAAAATTTGAGGAGATACTGACTGATAAACAAATAAATAACGAAGATAACATATGTGTGCTCGCCTTCCAGGCGAGCCCACAACTAGAAATACTGTTCCTTCGAAACAGTGTGGGCTCGCTTCCAACCCAACAAATAGGATACTTTAAGGTACTGTAAGGTACAGTACCTTACAGTATTGTACTGTACCTTACTATACTGTACTGTACTGTACTGTACTGTACTTTACTGCACTCTACTTTACCTTACTGTACTGTACTGTACCTTACTGTACTCTACTGTACCTTACTGTACTCTACTGTACCGTACTGTACCTTACTGTACTGTACTCTACTGTACCTTACTATACTGTACTTTACTGTACTCCACTGTACCTTACTGTACTTTATTGTACTTTACTGTACTTTATTGTACTTTACTGTACTCTACTGTACTTTACTGTACTCTACTGTACCTTACTGTATTGTTTTGTACTTTACTGTACCTTACTGTACTTTACTGTACTCTACTGTAACTTACTGTACTTTACTGTACTCTACTGTAACTTACTGTACTTTACTGTACTCTACTGTACTGTACTGTACCTTACTGTACTTTACTGTACTCTACTGTACCTTACTGTACTGTACCTTACTGTACTGTACTTTACTGTACTCTACTGTAACTTACTGTACTGTACTGTACTGTACTGTACTGTACCTTACTGTACTATACTATACTGTACTCTACTGTACCGTACTGTACCTTACTGTACTGTACTCTACTGTACCTTACTATACTGTACTTTACTGTACTCTACTGTACTTTACTGTACTCCACTGTACCTTACTGTACTTTACTGTACTTTATTGTACTTTACTGTACCTTACTGTACTTTACTGTACTCTACTGAACCTTACTGTACTCTACTGAACCTTACTGTACATATTCTATGTGTTCTAGAGGTGTATATTGAGTGCATATACTGTAGGTTAACAATCCCAGATCACATCTGTCCTCCACTATGTCTATAACCAAGGCGTTCTTCTATGTGGCCACTCCAGACTGAGGAGTGGAGCATGACTTTTATTGTGTTTGTGGATCTGATTTGAAAATGCATTGGTTGTGATATCTCCCTGAAAACCAACAACAACCACTAATACGGCTGATTGTCCCTGCGGGTTCTAGGATATATACTGTAAATCCCATTGCCCGGGATCCTAAAACCTTATTCTACTAACGTCTCCACAGTAACACAGTAACAGGAGTTGTTTGTGTGTGTGTGTGTGTGTGTGTGTGTGTGTGTGTGTGTGTGTGTGTGTGTGTGTGTGTGTGAGTGCGTGCGTGCGTGCGTACGTGCGTGCGTGTGCACATTGTAGATCAACTTCATAGCAGTATTAAGTGGTCCATCTATGTTTTTTATTAATAATAAAATCTGCAAAGTAACAAGTAACTGAGGCTGTCAAATGCTGTATTTATAGTAGAGTATATGTAACAAAAATGGAAAGTAGAGTAAAAGTACCTCAAAATTGTACTGTAGGTACAAGTACTTGTATATACTTGAGTAAATGTACTTGGTTACTTTGCAGCACCACAGAACAGCCAATGACAGACAGGCCTTTAATCACAGCTGTCTCAATCAGTAGAGTGGAGAGGGACATTTATAGATATTTGTAGTTTTAACTCAGAATATATACATCACACAGCTTAGATATTTGGATCAAATCAGAGAGCAGACCTGTGTGAACGCAATGATATAGATAGCATATCTGAAGTGTGAACACTGCAGCCACAGCGCCTTAACATAAACATGGGTCTATTATCCTTCTCTCCACTCTGTCCCCACTCACTAAACCGATTGGAAATGCATTGGGTGCTTAAAGTTAAACATTTTTATTTTTTTATATTTATACTACAAAACATTTCAAAACCAAAAATACAAGCACACGTGTCCTCAGTAAGCTGAACACATAAAAATTTGAATGGTGTTGAAAGGTGTAAGCGTTTAAGAGATGAATCGCTCCAAAGTTTTGAGGAGATACACATAATAAACTAGAAAATGTGCAATTTGTGAAATTGCGAGTGTGGTTGCCCGCCCCGCCCCGGTGCGAGCGGCGGGGATGCGCCTCCGGGACCGCGAGGAAAACGCTGGGGCCCGAGGGAGAGGACGCCGGGACGTATACCGTCGTGGCCGTGCGATGCGCCATTCGAAAAGGTGCCGTTGGGATCCTGCGTTCTTGATGTAAGGATATGGTTTCTTGTTTTAAAGAAATAGGCTCCTCCCACGAGTTTTGGCAGGCGATTACGTTGTCGCGTCACTTCCGAGATCGTTTGTGTTTCGTTTTGAGAGGGTCGTTCCCCCCGAAAAAAAACGTGTTTTGGCACAAAACGGTTACGTTTTGCGATTTTGTGGCACCCCCTATGGGTCGAAGTGGAAGTGCTTTTGGAGATTTGATGAGTATATCACCCGGAACTTGTGGTTAAAATTTGGTGTTGACTGTATGTTTTGTTTGTGATTTATGGCTATTTATTGCAAAACGGGCCCCTCCCGCTAACTTTGGAAGCCTGTTACGGAGGAACGGTACAAACTATTGACATATTGTTTGAATATGTTTATCGCATGGGTCCAGAGATCATGTGTACCGATTTTTGTGACATTTGGATAAAATATGTAGGAAAAGGAGCAAAAAGTGTGTTTTGAAGAAAATTCAAAATGGCGGAAAATCTATCCTGACGCAAATGGGCGTGGCCTATATGGGGAGATGCGTCATGGCCCAAGGAATCCAGGGAAAAAAGAATTTAAATTTTCCGACCCACGGTTCAAGAGTTATAAGCCAAAAGGTAAAGTGAGCTGTTATAGCGCCACCATGAGGCCGACTGACGTCATTATTTTTTATTTAATCCTTGTAAGCATTATGAACCTCCTCTCTAAATTTTGAAACTGTAGCCCCTATGGTTTGCAAGAGAAAAAATATTGAATGTGAGTTTTTGATATTCCCATTATAAGTCAATGGGGAAAATTAATTCACTAATAAATTAATATCAATTAAACTATACAACTTTTTTCTTAGCAAAATATAAGCACACGATTCCCGATGAAGCCGGTCGATTTGACATATGGCGCGAGTGTGTGGTGCAAAAACTGTGGGCGGTGAAACGCGCCGAAAAAAAGTTTATCCCCCAAAGAAAGAAGAAAAATAAAGTTTCCCTAGAACTATAGTGTGTTGCCCTGTTAGGGCAACCACACTAACTAGAAATACTGTTCCTTCGAAACAGTGTGGGCTCGCTTCCAACCAAAAAAATTATAGTAAAAAGTGTCAAGGTCCCAGGCAATGCTCTCTTTCATTTTACTGACATAAAGTGGTAATGGAAATACAATGTAGACAAGCAGTGTTATTACATGAACTTAACGTTATGGACAATTAAATCAAAATAAAATTAAAACATAATGTGGACGGTACCTTATGGTACTTTACCTTACTGTACTGTACTGTACTGTACTGTACTGTACTGTACTGTATCATACCTTACTCTACCATACCGTATTGTACCGTACCGTATTGTACCGTACCTTACTGTACTTTACCTTACGGTACTTTACTGTACTGTACCTTACTGTCCCGTACTGTACATTACTGTACTTTACTGAAACGTACTGTACCTTACTGTACTGTACTGTACTGCACCTTACTGTAATGTACTGTACCTTACTGTACTGTACTTTACTGTACACTACTGTATCTTGCTGTACCTTACTGTGCTGTACGTTACTGTACTTTACTGTACACTACTGTACTGTACTGTACCTTACATTACTGTACTTTACTGTACTCTGCTGTACCTTACTGTACTTTACTGTACTCTACTGTAACTTACTGTACCTTACTGTACTGTACTTTACTCTACTCTACTGTACTGTACCTTACTGTACTTTACTGTACTCTACTGTAACTTACTGTACCTTACTGTACTGTACTTTACTCTACTCTACTGTACTGTACCTTACTGTACTTTACTGTACTGTACTGTACCTTACTGTACTGTACTTTACTGTACTCTACTGTACTATACTGTACTCTACTGTGCCGTACTGTAACTTACTGTACTGTACTGTACTCTACTGTACCTTACTATACTGTACTTTACTGTACTCTACTGTACCTTACTGTACTCTACTGTACTTAACTGTACTCTACTGTACCTTACTGTACTGTATTGTACTTTACTGTACCTTACTGTACTGTACTTTACTGTACACTACTGTATCTTGCTGTACCTTACTGTGCTGTACGTTACTGTACTTTACTGTACACTACTGTACTGTACTGTACCTTACAGTACTGTACTTTACTGTACTCTGCTGTACCTTACTGTACTGTACTTTACTGTACTCTACTGTAACTTACTGTACCTTACTGTACTGTACTTTACTCTACTCTACTGTACTGTACCTTACTGTACTTTACTGTACTCTACTGTACCTTACTGTACTGTACTTTACTGTACTCTACTGTACCTTACTGTACTATACTGTACTGTACTCTACTGTGCCGTACTGTACCTTACTGTACTGTACTCTACTGTACCTTACTATACTGTACTTTACTGTACTCTACTGTACTCTACTGTACTTTACTGTACTCTACTGTACCTTACTGTACTGTATTGTACTTTACTGTACCTTACTGTACTGTACTCTACTGTACCTTTCTGTACTGTACCTTTCTGTACCTTACTGTACTTTACTGTACTCTACTGAACCTTACTGTACTTTTACTGTACTCTACTGAACCTTACTGTACTGTACATATTCTATGTGTTCTAGATCTACATTTTTGATTCTGTGTTTGGGAACCAGCAACTGTCAAATGGACTCCAACTGTAGTGGAGTATATTGAGTGCATATACTGTAGGCTAACAATCCCAGATCACATCTGTCCTCCACTATGTCTATAACCAAGGCGTTCTTCTATGTGGCCACTCCAGACTGAGGAGTGGAGCATGGCTTTTATTGTGTTTGTCGATCTGACTTGGAAATGCATTGGTTTTGATATCTCCCTGACAACCAACAACAACCACTAATATGGCTGACTGTCCCTGCGGGCTCTAGGATATATGGCTATGGGATTTACATCCCATCGCCCGGACTTGATTCTTGATCACAGCTGTGTAATCAGTAGAGTGGAGAGGGACATTTATTTATAGTTTTAACTATAACTATAGTTTTATACATCACACAGCTTAGATATTTGGATCAAATCAGAGAGCAGACCTGTGTGAACGCAATGATATAAATAGCATATCTGAAGTGTGAATATTGCCGCCACAGCGCCTTAATATAAACATGGGTCCCTTTCCTCTGTCTCACTCTGTCCCCACTCACTAAACCCATTGGAAATGCATTGGGTGCTTAAAGTTAAACATTTTTATTTTTTTATAATTATTCTACAAAACATTTCAAAACAAGAAATACAAGCACACGTGTCCTCAGTAAGCTGAACACATAAAAATTTGAATGGTGTTGAAAGGTGTAAGCGTGTAGATGAATCGCGCCAAAGTTTTGAGGAGATACTGACTGACTGATAGATAAACAAATAAATAATGAAGATAACATACGTGTGCTCGCCTTCCAGGCGAGCCCACAATAAATAATGAAGATAATACAGGCATTGACACTAAGGCTTGCCCGCCTGCCCTTGGCAGGTAAATAAAACGTCAGGGCAGGTGAAGTTGGCTTTCAGGTTGCCCGACAGGGCAAGTGCTCATTTGAGAGGGGACACAAATGTCTATAAACACAACACGAGATATCTGTCTAAACACCTGAACGTGGCCAGTGTGCTGTGTCTTCTGGTCTGTGGAATGTAAAATAAGAGCACTATTTACCTATAATGTGCTGTTTTTACTGTTGCTACATGTAAAAATATAAAATAACAAGTGTGAAACCATAGACATATTCAATCATAGCTAAAGTATTTTGGATTTGGAGGTATTGAGGTGTGACATTTTATCGCACAGCCCCAGAAAGTAAAGAAATAAGTGTTAAATTGAGCGGTAATTAAAATCGTACCTATCATTTTATAATGGACGATTTACTTTTCGGGCAAGTGGGCATGACCTTTGGGCAAGTAGAACATGACCTGTACTTGCCCGATGGGCAAGTGCCTCTGAGACCTTAGTGTCAACCCCTGTAATATACGTGTGCTCGCCTTCCAGGCGAGCCCACAATAAGCCACACTGAATGCACTCTCAACGTTACCGCCCACTGCACTCGCTAGTTGAACACACACCCGTTGCGCATTTCTGCACGCACCCATTTCCTGACATTTTATTTACTCTTATTTTTTTATTACCCACAGTTGCATGATAGTGCTGAGGTCGGGGTATAAAGTAGGCCTAGTTATACGGGATTTAATTTAGAGATGATGAATGTAAATAACGTTATCCTAAGCCATGAATATGAAACCAACCCTAAAACAAACAAACAAACAAAAACGTTCTAAGTGCTCATTAGAACAAATAGCTTTTCATGTGTAGCTGCTTTGTGTGATTTTAGCTTTCAACAGATGTTATAGTCTCAATTAAGCCAGGTCCACAACTCCTACATAAATCCCAAAGAAACATAAGGGAAGGGAATTCCCAACAAATGTTTAACAATAGAGAATTAAGGATTGTGGAGGTTATGCAAATATTAATATATTGGATATCGGTGGTGGAAAAAATACTTAGGCCTAAATACTTAATAGACTACTTGAGGTAAAAGTAGACCTATTGGTATCAACATTTACTTAAAGTACCAGAAGTAGAAAGTAGGCTACTCATTATGCTGGATGTCATTTCACAAGTTTTCAAATATACAGCTCAAGGCTATGCGTCGCATCACAGGCTTGTAGAGAAATAAAAAAGTGCGTCATAACATGACGGTGGATTTCTTTCAAACAAAGTCTTGAGAGAGACAAGAGCATAATCCAAGTCTGTACAGGTTCAATATTGATGGAAGGGACTGTTTTACATTACGGAATAAATGGACCACTTGTCTTTTAAGGTTCATAGGCCTATGCATTATAGCCTGCATGGGAGTGGTGGAAGAGGTCTGAATAAAAGTAGCCTATAATAGGCTACATTGTAAAGTTTAAGTAAGAGGCCTGTATTCATCATTTTACTTTAGCAAATACAGGCATCGAAATAGCCTTATTCCTTTTTTGTTTACAAATGCCAAACACTTTTAGTTTTTATTAAACAGATCTGTCACACATTTGTGAAAATAACAGCTCTCACAGCTCACAATGTGGTATATTGTAACACGTTGTGAGCTTGCAGATCGTCTCTTTTTTAGCATTTCCTTTTTTTATAATCTAAATCTGTAAAGTAACTAAAAAGTACAATATTTGCCTCTTAGATGTAGCGGAGAAGTATAGCCTAGGCCTACAGTAAAACATGTAAATACTCAAGTAAAGTAAAAGTACCATAATCTTATTATGTGGTCTACAGTAGGCTAACTACAGTATAGTACAGGCTGACTTATTAATTACATTCATAACATGTAGGATATTCAGATCAGTGCTTACCTTCTTTGAAGAAACAGTCTTTAACAAAGTCCAGACTTAAGCGATGTCAAAATGGAGGACTGAGTGAGAAGTGATTCCTGTAAACGAGGAACTCTTAACGTAGCGCGCCCATAGAGTTATAAGAGCGCACCTCCCACCAGGAGCCTACAAACGGCTATGTTCCGTGAACAAATTTAGTGTCAGCAAATATAAGACTTCCGGTGTCGATCTCTTCAGAATAAGAGTACCCCTAACGCCATTGAAAAACGATTAATTTGTATTATGATATACACATTAAAAATATAGATTAAGCATTTAATTGAAGCTATACAACGAAAATTATGTTTCTGTGTAAAAATAACGTTTTAATGACAACAAATATATATACAACTAGATAATTGCTCTTCAATGGAGTGCGCACTCCAGTGAACAGCATTTATCTATTTTGATATATTTTTTATTAAAACTTTTTTTTTTACACATAAACATATTTTTTGTCATATGGCTTTGTTCAAATGCCTAATTTATATTTTTAATGAGCATATAATTAGCAAATTCAACGTTTTTCAATGGAATTAATTACGAGCATTTTATTCTGAAGGCGAAAGCTTCAAACCGGAAGTCTTATATTTGCCAGCTCTGACACCGGAAGTTCTATATTTGCTCAGTTCACGGACCTCCTACAAACACAACAGGCAACAACAGCCTACTGTAGCCTGTTAGTAGGCTCCTGGTGGGAGGCGCGCTACATCTGCACCACCCCTTCCCCGCCTCCCCGTTGGGACCATAGTTCCCCAGGTTCTATGTTCCCCATTTACCCCCCCAAAAAAGGTTCTATGTTCCCCGCTTAACCAAAAAAGGTCCTATATGTTCCCCGGGGTTCTATGTTCCCCATGCACTTACCCCCACAAAAAAGGTTCTATGTTCCCCGTTCAACTTAGGCCTACAATAGGTTCTATGTTCCCCACTTATCCAAAAATGCAGGAAACATTCCTTTATAATTATTAATAACAACTCAAAACATCCAATAATGGGGAGAGATTACGAATACTAGTGGGACAGGGGGCACTAGGGACATCTGGACACCATACTTTTGTTATGTCTGGGCATCTGCACAAGTGGCACCTGGACATCTGGGCAATAGGGACACGTGGGCATTTGGACGAGTGGGCACATAGACGAGTGGGCACTGAACCCCGGATCATAGTCGGGTCCGCGGTGGAAGGCTATCCACCGCAGTGTAGTCTTATCGAGTCTTTTTGAGTCATGAAACTACAACGTTACATCATTCCTCCCAACACATCTCTCTGTTTTTACTATCAGACAGACATGCTCTACACTGATTGGTCGACCTGAACCGGTCTAGACGGGGTAAAGGACTCGGTCACCAGCACTTTCGCCTATAACATATTCGCCTACACGCATTTGGTCCTTTCGCCTGGCATTTTCACCTTGGAGGAGAGTCTTTTCACCTACCTGTCTGAGCCATTTCGCCTACCCTCAATTCTGCCTGTTGACAGGCAAGGTTGATTCTATAGGCTATTTAGGTGTAGCATATCTTATATAGACCTATATAGGCTAATAGCCTACATATTTTGTATAGCCTAATGTTAAAACAATATAGGCCTACAATACTGTTCATTTTACAATACTGTTCAATACTGCACCAAAGAATGTATAGTATCGGGACATGGATTAATTAATTATTTGGGCGCACCTGATTCCAATAGCTCTGTATTTATGTGATTACTATGGCGTGCATAGTGTGTAGGTTTGACATGTAACACCACTGTCACAGTCACTATAATATTTAAATGACAAAGAGATAATATGAAAACATGGACAGTCTGACAGCAGAATTGAGGGTAGGCGAAATGGCTCAGACAGGTAGGTGAAAAGACTCTCCTCCACGGCAAAAGTGCCCCGCGAAAAGACCTGGCGAAAATGTTATAGGCGATTATGCCTGACACCAAGGACTTCACCGTGGGCCGTGACTATGATGGCCTGCACTTATTTTCTGACTTGAGGTGGAAAACTTTCCACCTCAAATTTGCGGTGGATAGCTCTCCACCGTAGACTCTGATCCGGGCTTTAGGGGTGGAGACATCTGGGCACCTGGGCAAGATGTCCCACCATTTCCTGCATTTGAGTGGGGAACATACTTTTTTTTGTGGGGAACATAGGCCTACAGACAGTAGATCCTGTTTTTGGTTGAGAAGGGATCGAATATAGAACCTTTTTGGGGTGAAGGTGGGTGGGGAACATAGAACCTGGGGAACATAGAACCTTTTGGGGGGGTAAGTGGGGAACATAGAACCTGGGGAACATAGGGTGGACGTGAACCCCTCCCCGTTCATCTTCCCTGTCTGTCTGGCGACCCCGGTTTTCCCGGTGAACCTGAGTGCAACGGTGGGGGCACGGGAGTGTGTATTGATTGCTATGTAATCAATCCAGAGTGAGTTGAGGGCTCATTCTAAAGGCCTGTCCATACTTTGACCGAAACCGCCGTTTTCGGTCAAAAGGTCCTTTTCAACTATAAAATTAAATTCATTGAAAGATCTGGAATGCTTTTTCTCAGAACAATAGTTCTGAAATTTGCACAAGGAGATGTGACTCGCCGAAATCTAGTTCGGTGAAACGGCAAACGTGATTGGTTGGTTTGATCACATGTGTGTTCACAAGAAGACGGGTGCTGGTGGCCACAACACTGTCCCAAAGCTGTTCATCCAGCTGCAGTGGCTCGGACCCCCGCCGGCTAGATGTGCTCGCCTCCTCCTCAGCTGCACAAAGCTCCTCCATAACATCCACAATACCTGCCACCGCTTCCAACTTTTCCATCTCCGCCGTCGCTGCTGTTGTTGTCTCTCTCTCTCTCTCTCTCTTCTCTCCTGTTCTCTTTCTCCTCACAATGCGTCTCGCCGCCTCCTACACCACACGCAGCGTGGTGTACGCTTTTCCCCGAACCCCCCGAACAGGAGCGAAGTATGAACATCCGACGCTTTTTTTTCGGAAAAGATAAAAAATAAAAAAGTTTATTTTTCAGCCGAAAAGTTCGGTTCTGTCGAAGTATGGAGAGGCCTTAAGGCTCTGACTCAATCTAGTCAAGTCGTGTCTGCGTTGGCAACCCCGTTAGTCGTCGTTAGATGGTGCTGTCGTGTCGTGTGGCTTTTTACCATGGCTTTCTACCGAATATAGGTTGGCGTGCGTGCGTGCGTGCGAGAGAGAAAGAGAGAGAGAGAGAGAGAGAGAGAGAGAGAGAGAGAGAGAGGCAGAGAGAGGCTCGCAGCAGCAGCATCTGTGTGGGAGGAGAACAGAACAGAAGGATGCTGTCGGTTTACAGGACAACGAACGAACGGGATGAAAATCCATCTCACTGACTGAACTGAAGCCCTGACGCTCTGAATGGATTCCCTGTGAATTCAGATCACATTATAAACCACGGCAAGCAGCGGCGGGATGAAGAGGAGGGATTTGGCCAAGCGGGTAAGAAAGAACCCATTTTGTATTTTAAATGAATCAGGTCAATTCCTTCTTTTTGGAATATAAACCGGGACACCGGCGGGCGGATTCCTGTTAAACCGAAGCAGGGCGGTTTGTTTAATAGACCACCGGCCCGTCACACAACAAACAAATTACACAACACAACAGAGTGAACAGACACACACACAACACGACAGACACACGATTACCACCGACCGACCGACCGACTGATCTTACAGAGTCTGCAGCCTCATCATCAGTGATGCTTAGGTTAGGCCTATAGTAGCCTCGGAAACCCAGACTTTTATTTTGGCGATAGGAAAGGCCTATAGTAACCTATCAAGTAGCCTATGCTATATTGACTATATGATGGTGCTGTTATGGAATAGTTTATACAGTATATGGTATTGAACAGTTGATATTCTGCTAGTTTTCTATACTACCAGGCATGTTTTCTCTATATCAGACCTCTATTACTGCTGGTTTTCTATTCTAACAGGACCTCTAGTATGGGCTTTACATTCTAACAGGACCAGAGGACCACTACAGCTGGTGTTCTATCCTAACAGGACCTGTAGTTTAGTTTAATATGGGCTATATCAGTTTTATAAAGCACTTACTAGTGGTTTTCTACCAGGACCTCTAATGGCAGTTTTTTTTACCCTACCAGAACCTCAGTAGGTCTGCCACTACTATAGTGCAATTCTACCAGGACTTCTACTGATTGATTTGTATCCTACTTAACAAGTCACTCGTTAGAATTTAGGAAGCTTGAATTACAAGGACACCAAAGTCCACCTAATTTGGAAAACCATCAGCAGCCTACTGTGGTTCGTATAATAACTGGTAGGTCGACTAATAACTTCATACCTGTCATAGCTAAGGATATTAGGATAACAAAAGCAGTTTCATCTTTTAAACACTTGCCCTTCAAGTAAATATGCTCCTGAATAAATTGCTATTGCTCAGACAGTATTGTTTTTAGTTTTGTAAAGCACAGGGTCAGTTTGCTTTATTGTTTAATTGAACATATTTGAAGAAGAAAAAAAAAAACACTAAAAAGATCAGTTGAAATCAAAAGTATGATAGACAGACACAGTGATATAAGACTCTGTTTTGTGTTTGTTGTTCTGGACAAAATGTCCTAGTTATTATTATTTTTTTAATATAAGATTGAGATGTTTAATCTGCTCTCAGGCATGCATGCATGCCCCAGAAGAACGGAGCACTCACCACCACACTAAACCTGTAATTATCATTTTAGAGAGAGAGAGAGAGACAACGCTACTATCTCTGAATGCTACAGACCAGTGGTTCCCAAACATTCTTGTGTCAAGGAGGACCCCTACATTAACCCATTAAGACCTGAGGCCCATTCTACAAATGCCTTCTAAATCAGTAGCACCAAGGGCACAAAGTCCAATGCCACGGCAGGAAGGCCATCAAATAAAACAATTTTAGTCCATTGAAAGAATTTGTTGAATTTAATGGTTAGGGATAACCTAATCTGCAGTGAAATAGATAAATGATGGTATTTACAATCTGATCCATGCTCAGCTCTGCACCAATCAAAGTCACTGGATTGGTTTAAAGATGGGGACTCTGGGGAGTTAAGATTTCAGAATCTCAACAAAAGACACTGGTGTCAACATGACAAGAAAGACACACCAGTGTCTATTGTCTACATATTGACAAGACAGAGACAGAGGAGAAAGTGGTACGGTTAGGACATTAAGGCCACTGTGGCCTCAGGTCATGCCATTGGTTTGAGGGGCACAAGGCCAAAATGAGGGGCAATGGTGGCCATCATGGCCTCCATGAAATTCCTGCCCGGGTAGCATCTCACACTTTCAAGATTTTTCAAGAATGTTCAAAAATAGCAGATGTACAAGCTTGCAGCACGGCACAAAGTGAATGAGCTTGTCAAAAATGACACATTCTTTCCTGGTGGTTATAATGGGTTTTTAATATCTATTTTGGCCACAGACCTCCATCTGAAATATTTTTTGCCAGGACCCCAATACTAACCTGACCAGCCAGATGGTGGCAGTAGTGCGTAGGCTACCGCCCTACTTTACCATCTGAGATCTCTCGGTGAGAGTTGATAACACTCGTAAAGTCCCGGGCCGGACCAATCAGCGGCAGCTATGGGCAGGCTCTGAGCGGCTCTGAGCCAATAGAGTCTGATTGCAGACCACGTGGAAACCCAGGAGGCAGATTCTGGGTGTAACGTCATGCAGACAAGCCAATATGAGTGGTTGGAGTTGGCACTCCCAGACTGTGATAGAGAGACGGCCCCATCCAATCACCTGCTAAAGAATTTGAAAAAATGGCCCGCCCCTTACATCGAGTCTGCCGGAGCAGTCCCAGATGATATTAGCGAGTTTAAGCTAGATGGTTTTCAATACGGCAACGCCAGGCGGACTACGGCTGCTATGACGTAATCGCCGTAGCGATCAAAATGGTTAAGCAAAGCCTCTGCGGCGACGGGTTCCCACCCCTTTCACTGAACGCTTTGGTTCCCATGACGACGCGTACACGCAGCAGACGGAGTAGGCGCTACGTGGGAAGGGACCTTCTGCCGTAGTAGAGGTGGCCGCGGCGACGGCAGGTTGATCTATCGAACGCGGATCATTTCCGATTACCGTTGTCATCTGCCGTTGCCGTAGCGAGCTTAAACTCGCTAGTAGCAGAGCGGTATGCAGCCAGGCAAACGCACTGCTGCTATCATCTGGCGCAGTCAGGTTACCCCAATACAGGATTCTGTTAAATTTAGTTTCCTCAAAATGTTTGACTTTTCTGTTCAATATGTTGTATGACACTGACATTGCAGATTGTCTATTTTCAAAAACCTTGTATTCCTATGTTTCAAATTTGTAGTAATGCCCTGCTTCATCATACAAGACTCGCACAAAACCAGTGAAAATAGCAGATCTACAAGTACAATGCCTCGCATCGCAAGGCGTTGTGTGCTTGTAGATCTGCTATTTTTACTATTCTAAATCAGTTTTAAATTGATAGATACAAAACAAACGGTTTTGGACATACAAGGTTTCCAGTTCCACCCGACAACAACAACGATAAATATAGATTTAAAGCGTTTAAACTGATTTTTATGCTTTGTTTGTTCATATTGCCGGGGAACCCCTGGAACCCCCTCAAGGATCCCTGGGCGTCCCCGGACCCCATTTTGAAACGGAATGGTATTGGACCAATCACAACACAGAGTTCAGAATCAGAATCATCCTTATTGTCACATCCCAGGTTTACAGGTGTGATGAGACAAAGTGGTTGAAATTAGTTTATGGTGCGTTGATGAAAATGTATGTTAAACTATATCTTAATAAATATATTTTTGAACTTCCATTTCTGCTAAGCAGCAAAATGCTTAGGCTGTTTTGATTTACAGTAGGACTTACTGTATTTACATCACTGCTCAGAAGAAACAGCAGGAGGAGAGGAGAGGCTGGACATCCGCTTTATTCTCTTCGCATTTGTAGCGCTTCCGTTACACAGACTGTTGGATGAAAGCGTTTGAAAATAGTGTGCAAGCCTCTAACAGACTGCCTCCAGAGACTAGCCTTTGATCAAATTCCACCACAACAAAGGGGGAGAACTAAGATGATATAAATCTCTCTCTCTCTCTCTCTCTCTCTCTCTCTCTCTCTCTCTCTCTCTCACCATAATAGGTTTATATATTGTCACTGTCAGGTGGAAACCTTGTATGTCCAGATTCCAGAACTGTTACTTTTACAGAAATGGAACTGAAATAACCGATCTACAAGCTCACAACGTGTCTGCTATTAAGTAGCTAGTACATAGCTTGCATAAAGAAAGGCACTGCTCAACAGTGGAATCTACCAACAGCCGACACTACATGACGGCCCCTCCCGTGAACAGCTACCAGGAGGCAAGAAATAGACCCTTCCAGCCGTATGTCTGTCCACTGTCGGAATAGCAGTGGGTTGGAGGGTTGCAAGTTGCAAGAACTTGGGATGCCCAAAGACGAGGCAGAAAGGCTGACAAAGTATTGCGCTGTATGGCAGTCTCTGCTGCCATACAGTATATGGCGGAGCCGCAGCTACTTGTGCCCATGGAGTGCTGAGTGACACGCTTGCTTGTACGCTTGTATCATTTCTGATCGTGTGTTTGTGTCTGTCTGTGTCTATAGGCCTCAGGACATCATAGTGTTTATTATTGGTGGAGCAACGTATGAAGAGGCTCTGACAGTGTATAACCTCAACAGAACCATTCCTGGAATCCGTATAGTGCTAGGAGGCACCACCGTACACAACACTAAGAGGTTAGTAGTTAGTACTATTAATGCATACTGCATCTTGGTCATACACTAAGTATACACGCTTTGTTCCACATACAAGTTGATTTATCCCAGTGGCTAAAACACAGCTGGAAGATACAGTAGTACGTCTGTCTGTCTGTCTTTCCTACAGTTTTCTGGAGGAGGTTACTGCGGCAACGGGTAGTATTGCTAGGAATTTGTCAAATGAAGATCACACTCATTTCCTCAAATGTTGATGTATAATTGAATGAACTTTTGAAAGGTTTCTGTTAAAGTTATACCATGTAACTTTTTTTATAAAACAAATCTTAAAATTGTCCTAACTCTTAAATCGCTAAAGTTTTAGAACACCCACTCCGTTATTTTCAGCTTCTGAAGCCTTCTCTTTATATATTTTCTTCTAGCAGTGACAGGGGCGGGATTTCCCGGCAAAATTACGTCATCATACACTACCGGCCAATCACAGCGAGGGTTATACACTGCCGGCCAATCACAGCGCATCTTGAAGTGGGGTCGCTAGCTATCACAATAGG
This sequence comes from Nannobrachium achirus, assembly GCF_963921795.1. Lineage (NCBI taxonomy): Eukaryota > Metazoa > Chordata > Actinopteri > Myctophiformes > Myctophidae > Nannobrachium > Nannobrachium achirus. The sequence goes on from NC_137819.1 coordinate 31,385,461, forward strand.
GCGGCCATATTTGTAGGCGCCCGTGTGTCTCTATCTATACTTGGGTGAAACACTCCGTTTCTCCGGAATGCCTGAACGCACAGGAACCAGGGACCCCTCCAAAGATAGATCTCGGCGAGGTGGAGGCAGACGCGGGGGTGACGCGGGGGTGTGAGGCCCGGTCCGCGGCGAAAAACGGCCGAAAGACGCGGACGCTACTGACCACTAGTTGAGCAACTTACACAGTATAGCTTTAAGGGCCCATTCCTTCGGCAAACGTGATTTGAGTTTCCAATGTTTTATGTGGTGTTTGAGCTGATCGTCTTTTCAAATAGGATTATTGAAAATGCTACTAAATAATTAAACATGTTGGCAATGTATTAAATAAAGGTTTTTGTCTCTTAACTTTGAGTGCCAGGATCTCCTGCTATCTGAGGTTGAACACTTATCTCTCAGACGTAAAACTCAGCTTGTGTACATTAATGGTTTGATTGCGACCGAAGGTCGCATATACTCTGAAGAACCGTCTCGCTTGAGTGTCCTTCCGTATCCTCGTGACCGTCCGTATCCTCTGTGATGTCAGTGTGATGTCAGCGAGTTGTGACATCACCTCCTGTACAGGGCTGCTACACGAAATGTGGATAACACTATATATGGAGATAGTCCAGTCCATCATGTCATATGGGACTACCGTCATAGAAAGTAGCCATTGTTAGGCCGGAGTCATTGGCTGTCTAAACATGGAGATGTGGATAACACTATATATGGAGATAGTCTAGTCCAATATGTCATATGGGACTACCGTCATAGACAGTAGCCATTGTTGATCCGGAGTCAATGGCTGACTGTCTGTACAGGAAGTGATGTCACATGACATACTTTTTATGCCCATATATGAGTCCTAACATGGAGATGTGGATAACACTATATATGGAGATAGTCTAGTCCAATATGTCATATGGAACTACCGTCATAGACAGTAGCTATTGTTAGGTCGGAGTCAATGGCTGTCTGTCTGACTGTCTGTACAGGAAGTGATGTCACATGACATACTTTTTATGCCCATATATGAGTCCTTCTGTACCACATCTCCATGTTTAGGCAAACTCCACACAGAAAGGCCCTATCGCCAACCCTTACTAAGTAGCATACATTTACAACATACCTTCTCCAAAAACATCAATATTGAACTCCATATGTATATGGATACATACATGTATTTTTATTAATAAAGGATAAAATAAAATTAAAATGCCATAGATGGGCATTCCCAAAAGCAAAATCCCTTTATGCCCATATATGGGGATTTCTGATGTCATCAATCTCTGGCCCTAACTAGCTCAAAAGCCTGCTTTACTCTGATTTACACCCTACCTTTCCAGATGATGACCTATTGGGTATACACTTATGTCCAAATATAGAAATCCCAAGGCATCAAACCCAAGCTTGGCTTTACTAATTAACATACGTTTTATGCCCATATATGGAGATCCCTGTCCCAATGTTATCAATATTAAGGACATATCTGGAAATGCCCATATTTGGTAATGTCCACATATGGGCATGTTTTGACATAACATAGTCAGGGCCCTATCGCTCACACCCTAGGTTGGGTTGGCGTGTTCTCCCCGTGTCTCCTAGGGTTGATATCCTCACAAAATTGGTGCAAGTCAATGGCAGCGTTTCCAGAATATCAACAATACCAAGGGCCACCAGGACCGTAGGGCTGTGGACAAGGACTTGCAGCGCATGAACGCCGCACTGGAGCGTGAAAACCAACAGGCCTGATGGAAAGTCAGAGAAACGCTGTGGTTGGCCAGATTGTCAAGAATTGGCGCGACCTCGCCCTTTAGGGCGAGGTTGCATGTCACCCTGAGGTCGCATTCCACCCTTGGGTGTCTTACTAGTAGACTCAGTTCCATTTTATTGGTTGTGTTATATGAAGAGTGCAATAAACTAACAGGGTTTTCACGGGTCAAATTAAGAACTTCACTCAGCACAGAAAACATCAGAATTATACTTTAATTCTATTTTAGTTGTAGGTTGTTTTTGTTTTGAGTTGCTTGTCCCTTTGAGATGTCCTATGTGTAAGACAAACTAATGATGTTGAGTCTCAAGGAGAAAAAATACATCTGTTTTAATGAATAAACATGACTGCTGAACAGAATCTTGTTACGCATCTTAATTGTTTTTTGCACTCACAACATGAACACTGCAAAGCTCCAGCTCCACCCCATGAATCACTCACACCCATAACATTAAAACTAAATTATGAGTTCCAGGCTACAGAAAAAAAAAAAAAAAAGGAAAACAACACAGGGCAAAATATAATAATCTACACAGTTCAAGTAGCCCAATCATAACTGCCAACCTCAGACCCTCAGAAAACAGGAGATTTCTTCAGGGGGGAGCTTAATGACCATGGGTGATCTGGGCAGGGACGGATTAACCCCCACGAGGGCCCCTGGCCTATCGTTTTTTAGGGCCCCCCCACCCTCCACCATAACCCCACCCTCCCTCCCGACACGCACTATCCAGTTCGGATTTTAAGCCATGATGATCATCTATGGGCCAAGAAAGAACCTGTAGACAACAGAGGAGGGGCCAACACATTTGATTTTTAATTAACGTATGCATTTAATAGTAAATTGTCAATGACCACGTGGCCCCCAAGGGCCCCTGGCAACCGCCCCACCAGCCCAATGGTTAATCCAGCCTGAGACCACTTTACTACCTGTCAGAAACTCAGGGCACAGCTCTCTTATTGTTTTGAAAGTAAATTCAGGGGGTTCAAGTTAGGGTCCCTTCACTTACTATACAGGAAAAAAGACCCCCCAAAGAAATCTTCTTTAAGTAGCATGTGAGGGGTCTAACTAGTAAATAGGGGGTTTTCCTGATTCTGAATCCATTGCAAGCATTTGTTTTGCACAGAAAACATTCCTCAGGCCAAAAACAGATCCAAAACACTATGGTGGTGTAACTGGTTTAGTGATAAGTCATCACTTTTCACACTCTTCCATTTTAAGCCAGAGGAATGTTTTTTCGCCTAGAAATAAATTATCGACCAGGGGCCATTGCTGAGGTTAACCCGTCCCTGAGTGGTCTATTGATCTGACTTTCAGCAGAGAGGTTCCATATTCAAACCCCAGTCTACCTGTAGTGGGACATGGGCTGATATATTAATGGTTTTAACTCAAAATCACACAGACACAGCTTAGATCTTTGGATCAAATCAGAGAGTAGACCAGTGTGACCTTGTTGATATAAAAAGAATATCTGAAGTGTGAAGATTGCAGCTACAGTGCCTTAACAAAAACATGGGTCTCTTATCCTCTTTCTCCACTCTGTCCAGACTCAATAAACCCTATGGAAATGCATTGGGTGCATAAAGTTAAATATTTAGGTGAAAGGTGCAAGAATGTAGGAGTTGAATCGTGCCAACGTTTTGAGAACTTGATATGACTGACTGACCTTTAAATAATGAAGATAACATACGTGTGCTCGCTTTCAGCAAGCCCACAATTATATTGTTATGGTAGTGGCCAAATGAAGGGCACACAATCTCCAACATGACACTGCTGCTCTGAACCACTAGAGGGTAGTATTCACCACAGGTGATGAGTGTATGTACCATTCAAAAGTAAATAGTACAGTTACAGTTACAGTTTAGGCATTTAGCGGATGCTTTTAATCCAAAGCGACTTACAATAAGCAGGTAATACACATCACTATAATAACTAAGATAATATGTCAGTACATTAACAACAATATAACAAATGCAAAGGAATATCAATCTAGAAAAAAAGTTAAAGGTTACAAGTTACGAAGAAGTAGGAAAAAGAAAATGAGTACTGTAGTCCAAAGAGCAAGCACAAAAAAGAAGAATATCAAACAAATAATTTTCCGAATGTCTGTCTGAGTGAGTGAGTGAGTGAGTGAGTGTCTGTCTGTAACAGTGTTTCTCCTCAGTGGCTGGAGCAATTGATCTGAAATCGCATCACTATTAGCATATGAATTGATTGATTGATTGAAGAATTTATTAGAAGTTTGCAATAGAAAAAAGTACAGTTTCATGACAGTACAAATCACTGGTACAAGGTCAACTAAAAGGAGATCCTAGAAAGCCGAGGCTTATTTCCACAGGAACCACACTTTAAGTATCTCATATAACACACCTGACATAACTGTGAAGCCCGTTTGGACTGGACCTGTTACAGATGTTGTCCAAAAATCCTGCAGATCGGTACACAGTATCTCTATAGCCATTAAACGAAACGGGTATTTCTTACATTGATGCTCCTACATATTATCATGCAAGCACCAGTTACTTTCCATCCCTCATATACTGTGTGCACAGTGCAGATGTTGTCCAAAAATCCTGCAGATCGGTACACAGTATCTCTATAGCCATTAAACGAAACCGGTATTTCTTACATTGATGCTCCTACATATTATCATGCAAGCACCAGTTACTTTCCATCCCTCATATACTGTGTGCACAGTGCACATCCCATAACCCACACACTGCACATCATTTCGGAGCTCATATCTTTGAACGGGTAAGGGCTAGTAAACATAAAGTGTCAAAAAAAAGCTATTGCAAAAAAGAAGAATATACTGTATACACCAGTAAGACTCCCTAATCGGGAGATAGATAAGCGACCGTCAGGTCGCAGCGTGATTTTAGGCCAAAATGTGTAGAAGTGTGGAAAAATGTGATGGTGGCGCTATATGGAACAGATGCATGTTGATGAGATGAGTGTAGCCATACTGTGTACCGATTTGCGTGATTTTAGGGCAAAATCTGTAGGAGCAGTGTCCAAAAATGTGTTTGAAAAAATCGGCCTGAAGGTGGCGCTAAATGGGACAGATCCATGTTGATGAGATGAGTGTAGACATACTGTGTACCGATTTGCGTGATTTTAGGGCAAAATCTGTAGGAGCAGTGTCCAAAAATGTGTTGGAAAAAATCGGCCTGATGGTGGCGCTATATGGGACAGATCCATGTTGATGACATGAGTGTAGACATACTGTGTAGCGATTTGTGTGATTTTAGGGCAAAATCTGTAGGAGCAGTGTCCTAAAATGTGTTTTAAAAAATCGGCCTGAAGGTGGCGCTAAATGGGACAGATCCATGTTGATGACATCAGTGTAGAGCAAGTGTGTACCGATTTGTGTGATTTTAGGGCAAAAATTGTAGGAGCAGTGTCCAAAAATGTGTTTTGAAAAATCGGCCTGAAGGTGGCGCTATATGGGACAGATCCAAGTCGATGACATGAGTGTAGACATACTGTGTCCCGATTTGCATGATTTTAGGGCAAAAATTGTAGGAGCAGTGTCCAAAAATGTGTTTTGCAAGAATCGGCCTCATGGTGGTGCTAGAAGAGGGCCATGTGAGAAATGAGGGGTGGGGTCTCCGCGCCACTGAGGCGGACGAATAGGTACCGGCCCCGGCTCTCCCGGACGCTCCTAGCCCGAGTTACGGCATTTTATGTGAGCTGCGGTGTAGGGGGTCCTCCACTGGGGGCGTCACCACTTTTGCATCCGTTCTGGAGCACCAGGAGTTGGTGGTCCCCGGGAACTCCCCGTGAGCAGCCCCGTGGGGGTGGTGATTTGGTCATTTTGGCACATTTGGTCATTTTTTACACCCGGGGGTCCACCAGGGACCTGGGGGTCCCTGGAGCTCCGGGGGTCCTTGGAGGTTGTAGTTTGGCAGGCAAGGAGTATGTGTGCAAAATTTGGCATGGATCGGGGCAACGGTTGCGGAGATATGAGCAGGGCAAAAGTGTGACGTGTGACGGAGGGACAGACAGACGGACGGACGGACGAACAGACGGACGGACAGACAGCCGGTGGAGGTTTTGGTAGTAAGTGCGACCTGACGGTCGCAATAAAGTGACCACGAAACATTCAACGCTCATAAGTGACACGCACGCACGCACGCACGCACGCACACACACACACACACACACACACACACACACACACACACACACACACACACACACACACACACACACACACACACACACACACACACACACACACACACACACACACACACACACACACACACACACACACACACACACACACACACACACACACACACACACAAGCTATACTCAAAGCACAACTTAAGAAACAGTGCCAAACAAAAATGTGCACATAACAGTCAATGCTAGTCAATGCAACACAAGTATCAACACAGCAATAGTACTCAGTTCAACTAAACAACCCAATAGTGCAGGGCCAGAAAATAAGGGAAGTCAATGCAAATAAATCAAGAATATATATAATTTATATATATATTTTTTCTCTCTCTCTCTCTCTTTTTTTTAAGCAATAAAGGGAGCCCCTGCAAGAAGCCACAGCAACCCTCTCAGGGAAAAGTATGTTAGAGGTCAGAGTCTGTACAACTTTTTGTTCCAGTATTGCAAGCCTGCAAGGTAACAGTTGTTCTAGGTTATCCTATTATGCCTTGGCAAGCGTCCGCTATGAGTCTTGTTATACTGCTTCAGAGCGACCGGCACGAAGGACTTTCCAAGTCTCTCGCACCTCCGTGCTGGGTAGCAGAAACGGTTGTTTCCTCTCTTACTCCAGTAACCGAAGATCTCAGGGTAGAGGGGATGGGAGGAGTTCTCCATGATGGCGACAAGCTTCCTAGCTGTACGCACTCTGGCTACTTCCTCCACCCCCTGTAAGGAGGACCCAACGACAGAGCCCGCCTTCCTCACCAGTCTGTTGAGGTTGGCCGTGTCCCCCAGCAAGATATTCCAATAAAGAGAACACTAGCCATAACTGACTGGTAGACTAGACAGAGATGGGCAACGTACTCATATTCTGTACTTATTAACTCTTTGAGTGCCCCCTTTTTCACCACTAGAGGGCCCCAATGATCAGAGAATTCTACTTAGACAGTGCTGGTATATGCACAAGCCCTGCAGCCATGACATGCCTGAACACTTTCCTTTGTGCATGTACAGGAAGAGGATGAAGTTAGCTTGAAGTTAGCTATTGGCTACCAAGCATTTTAGAAGATCTATTTTCTGCAATTTAGCCTCGATTAAACCTTGCACACCTCATGCATGGGAAAAAAACAGAGAAGAATGAGCTCTAAAAAATCCAATGCAATCCTGGATTGCATTGGAGTGGATTTGTGCAGTTTGTTCACAGCTTTCAAACAAAAAAATCAGATTGGAAATCCGTTCAGGCATTCTTGAGATAATAGCCATTATGTTTTACATGTTATGTAAACAAAAATGGCTGCCCTGTATGTTAGATGGGGTTGTATGGGGGTGGAACATGCAAAATCGCGATTGAAATCATGTTCACCAGATTTGATGGGGTCCCAAAAAAAAATCAAAAAAAAAAATTCAATTTTTTTTTTTTTTTTAAAGCCGAACTAGTTCGGGATCGGCACTCTGCGATACGCTAATAAAGCCGAACTAGTTCGGGATTGGCACTCAATGAGTTAAGTAAAAGTAAAAGTACTTGTGAAATGTGCTTTGAAAAGTACTTTTAAAGTAAAAGTAAAAGTATTTTTACTGTATATTTCTAGAATTTGAAGGATATTAAAATTAAAAGATCCCCACCAAACTGGCCCAGAATTGGCTTCCTACTATGATGTGAAATCTAAATGCGTTCTAAATGTGTTTTTTAAGTGCCAATAATGACCACCAAGTAGGCCTACACCATTATGACTGATGTTAAAATACAGATAAGGTTTCCTAATAAGAATGTTGTTTTTATTGTTCAATTATAATAATTAGTATAGGGTTAAGGTTAGGGTGTGTGTGTGTGTGTGTGTGTGTGTGTGTGTGTGTGTGTGTGTGTGTGTGTGTGTGTGTGTGTGTGTGTGTGTGTATATATATGTGTGTGTGTGTGTGTGTGTGTGTGTGTGTGTGTGTGTGTGTGTGTGTGTGTGTGTGTGTATATATATATATATATATATATATATATATATATATAGGTCTATATATATGTGGTTAAGGTCAGGTCTGTAACCCTGAGAGTGTACAAATGGAACCAAATGGACCCTTACAGATCTGTAACTCTGAGAGTGTACAAATGTAACCTAATGGAGCCATAAGGGTTCATGTGGTTCCATGTGTACACTCTCAGACTCAGAAGGAGAATATTGTGTGACACAGAAACTGTAGAAGTAATTTATTTTTTTGTAAATTGTAAGCACTCTTCTTGGGTCTTTTGGCATACTTCCTTTGCTGCCTTATCAACAATGTCCTGCGTGTACCCTCTTGCTGTCTCTGTCTCTGTCTGTTGCTGAAATGATTTGTCTGCACTGCATATCCTCTGGATTCTATAGAACTGGCTGATAGGTAGACTGTTTTTCAAAGGAGTGGGATTAAATTAATCACTTCTAAATAGTGAGTTTATACTCACACCTTTGATCTGTAGAAAGTTCTCATCTTGGAACATGAAGTAGTTGTGTGTGAGCAAAGTCTCAGTCAGTTCTATGAGAACATGAGTTTCAGGTTTAGAATCCAGTGGTTGTTGATTCAGGAACAGAGTTGGAGTTTCAAGAGCAACGAGGTGTACAAGGATTCAACCTCCAAGCAGGCCACGTAGGTCACAGTAGTTGGATCATGAATGGACTCAGAGTCTTCAGTAGGTCAGTTGAATCCTGAGTGAAGGATGGGAAAGATTTCACTATTGGTTGTAGGAAGAAATCCACAAAAGAGGAAATATTCTCAGTGAGAGATCCTATTGCTGCCACTATAGAATAGTGAAGTGTGACGTAATTTAAACATCCTACCTGGTCGCGGTTTTCTTCCCCCATTCTGAATTCCCATAGACCTTTTTCATATCGCATCATATAAGAACTGTGTTCCAATTACAAACAAATGATCTCAGCGGTTTGACTAATATGGATATGAAGAATCAACTGATGGTGAGAAAACGCTAATGTTACTGTCGCCCAATTAGTTACATTTTCGCTAGAAACAGGCTTCATCACTTACCGGTATGAGTGACTGACTATCATAAACTATACAGAGCCACCTCCCCGACAATATCGCAAAGACGGTTTTATTATTTTTTACCACAAAGCTTATATGAGACGATTTTAAGATGACCCAATGCTATTCTCCATAGAGAATTACTTCAGTGGAACTGGGGGATGAGCGAGTCACGTCATGACTTCACTGTTCTATTGGTCTGCCTTTAGGCTGAATAGGGTCTTTATGTACTTTTGGTAGGCAGTAGAATACTAGAGTAATTGGGTGATCAATCTTTGGTCAATATCAAATTGCGGGAGTTTTTCAGTCCGAGGGATATATCTAGCATGTGTTTGCATTAAAAGTAAAAAAACAAAAGCTTGTTATGTTCATTATGATCTCGTCTTTCCAAATAACCTAATCATTTACTGTGGAAACAATCACTTATGATGAATACAAAATAGCTGAATATCCCTAAAATGTCAACTAAATAACCGTCCGAATTTAACAACCACCACCTTCTAATTAGTTAAACAGCAATAAAATTAGTTGAATCAAAATTTGTTTTGATCATTTTATTTTTATGAAGTTAAGATAATCCTGTTAGATATGATTCTTTTTGGAATATATCAAATATAATATGGAAAATAACACATTTTGTCTGTGTCCGAGACATCACTGTCAACTAAGTTACCCATTACAAAAACCCCTCCCAAGGAGGTGTGTTATTTCCAAATCACATGACCTGCTCCACCTGATGTCATTTACTACTGATGAAAAGTCTGGCAAGACTCCAAGGCATGTTCTTTCTCCCCTGTCTTAGTTATTTAATATAAAGTAGTGTGTGAGTCATTTATCACATGTCAACAGTGTTACTACAATTTTGTTATAAATAATTTTCAAATAAAAAAAATATTCGATTGTATATCTAATATTTAGAAGAATCTTTCTGTAAAAATGCCATCTGGTGTATAGTGATAGGCAGCCATGTTGATTTAAGACATGAAAACAGCACCTTTTGTCAACTATGTTACCGTCAACTAAATTACCCTGTAAAGTTAAACTTAATGGACAAAGAGTAACATAGTTGACAAAAAGTCAACTAAGTTACGTGTCCAAAAACTCCAGCAATTTGATATTGACAAGTCAAAAGGCCATTGTCCAACCAATTTTGTAGTTGTTGATTAATCTTATTTTTTAACGTAGTTGTTGGATTCCCAGAAAGTTTTCTATGGTGTTTCCCATCACCTTGCTAACGGTGTATTTCTTTTTCATAATCACTCCTGTTCTGAATTACAGCCCCTCCCTTATCTGCATTTTTCACAATCAAAGAAGTGTCTTTTGACAAATTGTTTAGTGCTTTTCTTTCTTCTTTTGTTAGATTGTTGTACACCTTATATTTGTGGGCTCGCCTATAAGGCGAGCACACTTTAGATATTGTCATTGTGGGCTCGCCTATAAGGCGAGCACACTTTAGATATTGTCATTATTTATTTATTTATTTATTTATATACTATATCAAGTTCTCCTCAAAACTTCGGTTCCTTTCTACTCCTACATACTTAGTGAGAAAATGAAAATAAAAACATCAATGTGTTCAGCTTACAGTGATGAAGTGTGCTATTATTTATTATAGCAATCGGCCAAATGGTGGCGCTGTAGGAAGCCTTCGAAAGTGCGAACTTTGAACAGGTAGAGCTCATGCTGTGTTTGAGGTACAGCCATGAAACCTGTATACACTTATGCGTCTCCTCATGCCGAACAACTTTTACCCTCTAACTTTTGACCTCTGACCTTTAGGTCTCCCACAATTCGGAATTATATGAAAAACAGTAAAAATCTATCTCCTCCTGGGATTTTCGCGTCAAGTGCACAAAACTTTTTTCACATGAACTTTGGACCAATACGGTCAAACTGTCTGGTTGGATTTCTTTTTAAGTGAAATATAATTTTTTAATAATTCCATATATATTGCGGTTTTATGCAAATTATTCTTCGGCCTCTAAATCATACATGCAAAGTTACACGTTCATGGCATTTGGCAAAGATGTGGAGGGTTAGTCAAAGTATCACTGAAACCAATTTTATTCCAATCGGCCAAAGGGGGGCGCTATACGAAGCGTCTGAAAATTCAAACTTCAAACGGGCATAAGTCATGACTCGTTTCATTTGAAGACATGCAACTTGTTACACACGTGCTTTGACTCAAGCGGAAGACATCTGTGTCGTTGTTAAGTAAGCTCCGCCCTTCGATTTTCCGCCACTTTGAGCAGTTTGTAAAACGCGCAAACCCGCTTTTACTCTGGAATTTTCGCGTCACGTGCACACAACTTTTTTTACGTGAACTTTGGACCGATATCTAAAGATCTGTCAGATCGGATTTCTTTAACATTGAAACATGCTTTTTTAAATAATTCAAACAATATTGCATTTTTATGCAAATTATTCTTCTGCCTCTAAAACATACATGCAAAGTCACATTTTCATGACAAAATAGTGTAGAGGGTTAGTTCAAATATCACTGAAACCAATCTTACCCCAAATGGCCAAAGGGGGGCGCTATATAATTTTGAGCAGTTTGTAAAACGCTTAAAACCCGTTTTTATTCTAGGATTTTTTTTGCAATTTGCATGAAACATTCTACACACAATCTAAGGACCTTTATCTAACATGCCTATGAAGTGCACACAAAAAAATTATAAAATAATAATAATAAATATAGCTGCAAGCAGCGATAAAGTGTCCAAAGCCAAAAACACCTGAAATCATGAACACAGCCTGGGATGTGCGTGAAATCTTGCAAGCACATTCCCAATAGGTCAAGGAACAGATACCAACCTTCTCACATTGGCCTGTTATAGCGCCACCAGCGGGTCAACTTTTGCACAACACATTTTTGGAACAAAATGGACCAATCTTGGACGTCAGTAACGTCAAAGAGAGCACTGCCTGCGATCTTGACATTTTGTGCTTTTATAGCCATTGTTTTCTGGCTTGAAGCGAGCCCACAATTGTTTCGAAGGAACAATATTTTTCTAGTTATTTATCTATCAGGCAGGCAATCAGTAGACGGGATCTTCGGTTCCTTTCTACTCCTACATACTTAGTGAGAAAATGAAAATAAAAACATCAATGTGTTCAGTTTACAGTGGCGAAGTGTGCTATTATTTTTTATAGCAATCGGCCAAATGGTGGCGCTGTAGGAAGCCTTCGAAAGTGCGATCTTTGAACAGGTATAGCTCATGCTGTGTTATACATACAGCCATGAAACCTGTATACACTTATGCGTCTCCTCATGCCGAACAACTTTTACCCTCTAACTTTTGACCTCTGACCTTTAGGTCTCCCACAATTCGGAATTATATGAAAAACAGTAAAAATCTATCTCCTCCTGGGATTTTCACGTCAAGTGCACAAAACTTTTTTCACATGAACTTTGGACCAATACGGTCAGATTGATCAACCAGATTTTTTTTAAAGTGAAATATAATTTTTGAATAATTCAATCAATATTGCTGTTTTATGCAAATTATTCTTCGGCCTCTAAATCATACATGCAAAGTTACACGTTCATGGCATTTGGCAAAGATGTGGAGGGTTAGTCAAAGTATCACTGAAACCAATTTTATTCCAATCGGCCAAAGGGGGGCGCTATACGAAGCGTTTGAAAATTCAAACTTCAAACGGGCATAAGTCATGACTCGTTTTGTTTGAAGACATGCGACTTGTTACACGCGTGCTTTGACTCGAGCGGAAGACATCTGTGTCGTTGTTAAGTAAGCTCCGCCCTTCGATTTTCCGCCATATTGAGCAGTTTGTAAAACGCATAAACCCGCTTTTATTCTGGAATTTTCGCTCCACGTGCACAAAACTTTTTTTACGTGAACTTTGGACCGATATCTAAAGATCTGTCAGATCGGATTTCTTTAAAATTGAAACATGCTTTTTTAAATAAATTCAATGAATATTGCAGTTTTATGCAAATTATTCTTCTGCCTCTAAATCATACATGCAAAGTAACATGTTCATGGCATTTGGCAAAGATGTAGAGTGTTAGTCCAAATATCACTAAAACCAATCTTACCCCAATTGGCCAAAGGGGGGCGCTATATCATTTTGAGCAGTTTGTGAAACGCTTAAACGCGTTAGGATTTTTTTTTGCAATTTGCATGAAACATTCTACACACAATCTAAGGACCTTTATCTAATATGCCTATGAAGTGCACACACACAAAAAAAAATAATAATAATGAATATAGCTGCAAGCAGCGATAAAGTGGCCAAAGCCAAAAACACCTCAAATCATGAACACAGCCTGCATTGTGCGTGAAATCTTGCAAGCACATTCCCAATAGGTCAAGGAACAGATACCACCCTTCTTACATTGGCCTGTTATAGCGCCACCAGCGGGTCAACTTTTGCACAACACATTTTTGGAACAAAATGGACCAATCTTTGACGTCAGTAACGTCAAAGAGAGCACTGCCTGCGATCTTGACATTTTGTACTTTTATAGCCATTGTTTTCCGGCTTGAAGCGAGCCCACAATTGTTTCGAAGGAACAATATTTTTCTAGTTGTGGGCTCGCCAGTACCTGGCGAGCACACTTTAGATATTGTCATTATTTATTTATTTATTTATCTAGTAAGTAGACGGGAACTTCGGTTCCTTTCTACTCCTACATACTTAGTGAGAAAATGAAAATAAAAACATCAATGTGTTCAGCTTACAGTGGTGAAGTGTGCTATTACTTTTTACAGCAATCGGCCAAATGGTGGCGCTGTAGGAAGCCTTCGAAAGTGCGATCTTTGAACAGGTATAGCTCATGCTGTGTTTGAGGTACAGCCATGAAACCTGTATACACTTATGCGTCTCCTCATGCCGAACAACTTTTACCCTCTAACTTTTGACCTCTGACCTTTAGGTCTCCCACAATTCGGAATTATATGAAAAACAGTAAAAATCTATCTCCTCCTGGGATTTTCGCGTCAAGTGCACAAAACATTTTTCACATGAACTTTGGACCAATACGGTCAGATTGATCAACCAGATTTTTTTTAAAGTGAAACATAATTTTTTAATAATTCCATAAATATTGCGGTTTTATGCAAATAATTCTTTGGCCTCTAAATCATACATGCAAAGTTACACGTTCATGGCATTTGGCAAAGATGTGGAGGGTTAGTCAAAGTATCACTGAAACCAATTTTATTCCAATCGGCCAAAGGGGGGCGCTATACGAAGCGTCTGAAAATTCAAACTTCAAACGGGCATAAGTCATGACTCGTTTCGTTTGAAGACATGCAACTTGTTACACGCGTGCTTTGACTCAAGCGGAAGACATCTGTGTCGTTGTTAAGTAAGCTCCGCCCTTCGATTTTCCGCCACTTTGAGCAGTTTGTAAAACGCGTAAACCCGCTTTTATTCTGGAATTTTCGCGTCACGTGCACAAAACTTTTTTTACGTGAACTTTGGACCGATATATAAAGATCTGTCAGATCGGATTTCTTTAACATTGAAACATGCTTTTTTAAATAATTCAAACAATATTGCATTTTTATGCAAATTATTCTTCTGCCTCTAAAACATACAAGCAAAGTCACATTTTCATGACAAAATAGTGTAGAGGGTTAGTTCAAATATCACTGAAACCAATCTTACCCCAAATGGCCAAAGGGGGGCGCTATATAATTTTGAGCAGTTTGTAAAACGCTTAAACCCGTTTTTATTCTAGGATTTTTTTTGCAATTTGCATGAAACATTCTACACGCAATCTAAGGACCTTTATCTAACATGCCTATGAAGTGCACACAAAAAAATTATAAAATAATAATAATAAATATAGCTGCAAGCAGCGATAAAGTGTCCAAAGCCAAAAACACCTCAAATCATGAACACAGCCTGGGATGTGCGTGAAATCTTGCAAGCACATTCCCAATAGGTCAAGGAACAGATACCAACCTTCTCACATTGGCCTGTTATAGCGCCACCAGCGGGTCAACTTTTGCACAACACATTTTTGGAACAAAATGGACCAATCTTTGACGTCAGTAACGTCAAAGAGAGCACTGCCTGCGATCTTGACATTTTGTGCTTTTATAGCCATTGTTTTCTGGCTTGAAGCGAGCCCACAATTGTTTCGAAGGAACAATATTTTTCTAGTTATATACCAACTTGCCCACACACATACAGTACGTTCAAACGAAACTGTGCTGATGCACAATTACAGAAAACATGGGCTAGAGAACAAAAGGCGCAAGGTGGTATCTCGACAGAGTGCAGTCTAGTTGTTTTCTGCTTCCATATCATTAGATTATTTTAATTGCTTGTCATTGTAACTTAGAAATAACATCGGCATGCTTGCATGTCCATGATGTATGCTTTTATAAAATGTTTTATTTTCACAGGGATTATTTTATTAGTTATACATTTTGGAGTGGATACATGTGTCCACTGCCTGTCAGATTCTTTCATAATGCTGCTGCTGTCTACAATGGAACAAAGTGGTGTAGATGAGTCCTACACCCCCTCAGAACGTGAGATCTGATCCTACCACACGCCAACGCCAAAGTCACGTTGTGATGATAAATGCTGACAATTCACCATTTGTCAGCCTTCTGATTGGTCCCTGAGACTCCCTGACTGGCCAACCAGAAAAAAACATTCACTTTTTGCTATCGGGGGTGGAGTTTGTGCAGTGGAGAATGTTGCTTCAGCCTTTCAAAAACTGTCCGCAGTGCGCGACACGGAGATCGGCCGGTACGGTGATAGCGACGGCAAGCGTCAAGCGATCTCGCTCATCATAACGAATAAGCTTCAACAAACTAGTTCATATGGACCTTATCAATGGTCTAAGAGTCACGATTGGGTACATATAATTTAAATGGGCAGAATTACGAAAAGCCAGCCTATTATGTGAGGAGAAACATTCTCTCTGTCCTCTTCCTAGTACCCAAGATGCAATGCGCTTCTCTTTCTATCTCTGATCCAGAGGATTAAACTAATTAAAACATTTATTTTTCGGGGGAAAACTACTGTTTTGCTATGTAATTACTGTACCTTTTTCTTCCCTTTTTATTAATATCACGTAGATGTGGTTTTTTTGGTACTTTATATAGCTGTAATGAGGCTATGAAGAAAAAAAAAATCGCATCCACTACCACTATAAAAGAATCTGCAAAGAGGATTCTGTCCCACTGGGATTAAACTAATTAAAACATTTATTTTCGGGTAAACCCCCTGTTTTGCAATGTAACTACTGTACCTTTGTCTTCCCTTTTTATTAATATCACCTAGATGTTTTTCCTTTGGTACTTTATATAGCTGTAATGAGGCTATGAAAACATAAAAAAATTCCATTCACTGCCACTATAAAAACAATCTGCCCAGGGTCATATGTCCCAGCATAGTAACAGGGCAGAATGGGGCGGGATTTGCAAAGTGGTGGATTGCATAACTCTGCGTACGTCAAAAACATTATCTGCACCTTGTTGATAATTGAGGGCCAATATGTCCATGAATGGGTATTCCCAGATATGGGCTTAATATTGATGAAATCAATTAAATTGAAGATTTTGGCCAAATATATAGCTCACTGGCGTTCTTCAAAACTGCCCTGAAAACTCACCTTTCAGGAGGTAGTTCTCCCATAGACAGGCGAAATGTGAGCACCCCCCCCCCCCACACACACACACACACACACTTTAGCCCCACCCCCTTCTTTCCCCTATCCTGTACATAGTGTTTTTATAACTGCAATATTATTGTATGTTTTCTTTTCTTGCTATTTGTTATGTCCATGAATTAAATACCAAGGACTTCCAACGTAAAAAAAAGAAAGAAAAAAAGTAAAAGGTCTTATTTGGGATGTTCCTTTTAGGCAGGGTGTTTAACTGTACTTGTACTGTACTTCATTTCTATTGTATTGACTATACTTGTACTGTTCTCCATTTTTGTCTAATAAAATAATCGGACGGACGGACAGACAGACAGACATGATCTGCAGGTTTTCATACTAAATGCGACTATACTCACAGCTTGGAGGAATCCAGTCGATGCTCTGCCGTCTTCTCCTGACAGCTGGCAGGGTTGGTACTTCTGGCTCCTTCACCACAAACTGCAACATCCTGTCTACCATCTCCTCCTCTCTTCTCCTCCCTTCTTCCTCTCTTCTCTTCCCTTCCTCCTCTCTTCTTCTCCATTCATCCACTTTCTTCTTCCATTCTTCTTCCAGTCCGTTCCATTCTTCATC
Source organism: Nannobrachium achirus (assembly GCF_963921795.1). Lineage (NCBI taxonomy): Eukaryota > Metazoa > Chordata > Actinopteri > Myctophiformes > Myctophidae > Nannobrachium > Nannobrachium achirus. The sequence goes on from NC_137819.1 coordinate 31,402,648, forward strand.
TGTTAATCTCTTCTTTCCTTTCAGTCTTTCAAACAGTGTCTTCTGTGTCGTCTCATATCCCTCCCTGAGGTGTCCTGTGTCTTTGACAGACCCGTCTTCTCTGGAGTCTGAAGGTACAAAGTGTCCTCTGTTCCTCGTCACCAGGGCTTCAACTTTCTCCATCAGCTCTTTTAATTCTGAGATTTTGAGAGCCTTGCTGAAGTCTAGAATCTGGTACCTGTAGCCACATTTCTCCATGATCCACCTCAGAGCTTCTCCTTCAGACTCTATGTACTCCTCAATACGTCTCCCTCCCAGCCAGAATCCGTCTACGAACAGAACCAGAGCGTGTCTCCAGACTCTGTCCCCCAGCGGCTCCATGTATTCCTCCACTGATCTCCTGTCAACTTCAGAGAAACAAGCAATATGGATAATGACCAGGACAGCGTGGGGTCCAGGAGAACACAGAGTCACACCGTGTAGAAGTTCATCTTCTGTGATGGAGATCTTCTGTGATGGAGGTGTAGTCGACCAGCCTGGACAGATCGCCAAACTCACATTTCTGTCAGCAACTCGTTTCTGTTGTCTGACACTTTCTGTCAGTTCAGTCTGGAATATTACTGTATGTTAGTTATGTTTCACCACAATATATGATGAAATATACTCTTTAAAGGTAGGTAAAAGGACAGGGGCTCAAAGTCTCTGATGTCTATGTGTGAACATATCTGACCACAGATCAGTGCAATTTAAATGTAAAACACAGAAGGCTGCATGAAAGAATATTACTCACATCTCTTGCTGGTAACACTCTCCCCTGCAGTATGAGATCTCCAGCTGCCATCCTCGTCCCCTGGTTTGCTCCAACCAACATCAGCCTCACATCTGGTAGACTCTGATGTTCTCCTGACACACACACTCTACATTAGTTCACCATTTAACATCTGGTAGACTCTGATGTTCACCTGACACACACACTCTACATTAGTTCACTATTTAACATCTGGTAGACTCTGATGTTCTCCTGACACACACACACACACACACACACACACACACACACACACACACACACACACACACACACACACACACACACACACACACACACACACACACACACACACACACACACACACACACACACTATACATTAGTTCACTATTTACCTATTTAAGGTTTGGATTATCAGAGATTAAGATACAGTATATTCATTATTATAAACACTTCTGCATGAATTGATCATTACAAAACAGTAAGTATAACTAACATATTGCTCACATTGATTTATTGATTGATTGAATATTTTATTAGACAAAAATGTAGAACAGTCAAAACCAAAAAGTGTAGTACAGTCAAAAAACAATCTGCCTAAAAGGAACACAACCAAAAAAGCCCTTCCGGTCTTGTTTCCATTGGAGTTCCTTCGTATTCAATTCATCAACATATAAAGTAGCATTAACAAAAAACTAAAAAAAAACTTGTTTAGTCAGATATATTATGCGGGTATTTAGGAAATTGAGAGCAGAGTTGCATTGGCTATTTTGAAAGCCAGTCTCATCTTAAGCTAGCAAAATGTGTGGGAAAAAGGTGGGTCATGGGATTGATAATTGATTAATGAATTAATATCTGGAATATGTCTTATATATAGTTTGGTAATTAAATCAGTTACAACATCAAAATTTAATTTTTACAACTACAAAACTACACTACGCAATGGTGGTGTCAGGTAAGAGGTTAGACATAATGGGTGGACTGATACGCACGCACGCACGCACGCACGTGCACACACACACACACACACACACACACACACACACACACACACACACACACACACACACACACACACACACACACACACACACACACACACACACACACACACACACACACACACACACACACACACACAGATTTCATCTACAGTATACTCCACTACCAGCGTTTATGCCTGGTTTGCAGACTAATGTTTAATGATTGATAACTATTGATTAGCTAGAAAAGAAAATTTCTAAGAAATGTTAACACAATCTCTGCCACCATTAAAAATCGACCTACGAATTTCCCTGCCACCAGTTTTTTACAATTATAATTTTTTTCTTTCCTAATTCTGTGTTGGTGTGAGAATATCATGCACCATATGAAAGATGAAAGTCTGTAGTTACACACTTCATCAGCCGCCAGAAACAAAGGGTTAATGTTTTCCTTGGTGCCAGGCGAGATTGCGCAATCACTTCGGCTTTTATTGTGCTGCTGGAGGCTTGTGTAAAACCGATCTAGTCACAGGATTGGTCCAGCGTGGGTCATGTGACAGTGTATCGTGGCCGCCGCCAACAGAGAGTGATTTGTGTTATAAACATGCCATGTTTTGACATGTTTTGGATTGAAACGTTTTTTTTTTTTTTCTTTTTTAAATGAAGGATTCTTTTTGGGAATATAATGGATTCTCTATGGCCGGGCTTCACTTCACATGCACGCCAAACGTGCATTGTAATCGAATGTAGTCCTACACCAGCCATTTTGAGGACCAACACAGGTGTTTTGATTAACGTAGAACATTGGTTCTATGCCAATCAGACAAATTGAACACCTGTGTTGGTCCTAATATGGCCGATTTAGGACTACAAAAAGTAGCCACAGACTGAGCTGTCCGCACTTGCTGCTGTTAGCATAAACTATAGGCACTGCAGGTGGAAAAATGATAAAGATTCTGCATATTCCGTAGATTTTCCGGTAAAAAAGTATTTTACTAACAAGCCGTCTAAGAGCCGTATCCATGGTTTAGCTTTCTCAGCCGTGCTCTGGGGGGCTGTTTACCGCACAACGGCGTCTTTTTGGTGGAGCCCTAGCTACCTGGGCAACCAGAGGGATGCACACACGCTAGCATTGTCGGCTATTTTCTGTGTGTCCGTGTCCGTGTCCGTGTGTGTGTGTGTGTGTGTGTGCGTGTGTGCGCGCGCGCTTGTGTCTGTGTGTGCTGTCACACTGCACATACTGCACATACTGTATTTGTATTAATATATTATATGTAATATATGTAATCTAAGTGTTAATTAATTTACTTAATTACAAGCCAGTATTATTTACTCAATCAAATTGATTGTAATAGTTGCCATTTCTTTTTCTTAAGTAGCTCATGTGTAATGTTTTTAACAGTGTATTCACTCCTCTGCCAAAAACCTTGGTGTTATTTTTAACAGTACTTAAAATGGAAAAACATATCAGCTCCGTGGTCAAAACTAGAAATTTGATTTGATTTGATTTATGACCATATATGGAGATCCCTGCTCTGAGTATCTGACATCACTGTGATGTCACCTGTGATGTAACAGTGATGTGTGAGGGGAACCACAGTGTCAGGCATTATCTGATAGTAAACTGCGACATACTGTATGTTGGTCGGTATCTGGTGACCCCTCAAAATAAATAGACGATCAACATCAAGCTCACAACACTTGGCAGCGAGGTGTTGTGATCTGCTTTCATTTTTCCTCCTTATCTTTCTTCATTGTGTGTTGTAGAGTAGCTATTTTCACAATCTACTTCTTTCGTGCATCATCGTCCTTGATGATTGTTTGCCTCTTTCTAACGTAATATTTGTCAATGTGTCCAATCCCAATCCCCCCCCCCCCCCCACACACACACACACATACACACACCACCACCACTGCTCTGATCTACAAGTGTTAGTTATTTTATCAGTTTACTAATTTATCAGACAGCCTAACTGACTGACTGTTAATCGCTCCTATGGACCGCTTTTTTACCAAAACTATGATGTCACTAATGATGATGACACGAGTTAGCTAGACCAATGACACACTTCGATTCTGTTGATTTGTCCATGATGTCATAGGCACAGAGGCACCCGATTGGTTCACCCTTTAGGCCAGAGAAAATAAACATGGTGTCCAATCAAATGCTTACTTGATTATGAATTGACCAAACTGAACAGACCATTGAATTTGAATTTCAAAATTGTATTAGATGAATATCACTCATAAGCGGAGAAAATAACCACACTTTTAGACAGACTGTGGATAATTTCACAGGTTATAAATGATAGGCAGCTAATACAAGTTTAAAATACAAATAAAGAGCCTTTGAAAAAACCTCTTAGGCCTTGGTCTTGAGCTCTAGAGGTATGGCTCAAAGTATCTAAATATCCATCCATCCATCTTCAACCGTTTATCCGGAATCGGGTCACGGGGTAACAGTTCCAACTGTGACTTCCAAAACCGGTCATGTTATTATATACTGACCAGGGGTTCTGGTCTGACGTAACATATAAACATGACCGGTTGCAATGAAGATTTGCGCAGGTTGTTTTCCCTCCATATTTATCACTATGACATCACCACCATAACGTCAGAGATCACTCATTTCATTTTCACACAATCGATTATAGTCAGGGGTTGCTAAGGGCTTCTTTAGCATTTTCCTCAGTTTCCTCTCGTTCATATATAAAATCATGTTTGAGACAAACTCAGAAAAAAAGATTTGGTCAATTATAGTAGTACTAGAAGCTGGGCCGCCCGACCTGGCCAACTCGGAACAATGTAAATAGGGAATGAATGCCCCGCCCTTTAATGCAAACCCCATTATACCTGTTGTCATAGGACCCGTTTTGACCATCTGTTTGCCTGTGTCCATTTATGCCCATATATGGAGATATCTGTTATCTGTCTGTCTGTCAGCGTCCATTTTATGTCCATATATGGAGATCACTGCAGATATAGTTCTGGGTCCATTTTATGCCCATATATGCCCATATATGGAGATATCTGTCTATTTGCGTCCATTTCACGCCCATATATGGAGATCTCTGAATCTGTCTGTCTGTGTCCCTTTATGCCCGTATATGGAGATCTTTGTGATTCTGCGTAAATTTTATGCCCATATATGCCATTTGCGTCCATTTTATGCCCATTTATGGAGATCTCTGTATCCGTCTGTCTGTGTCCCTTTATGCCCGTATATGGAGATCTTTGTGATTCTGCGTACATTTTATGCCCATATATGCCATTTGCGTCCATATAGTTCTGGGTCCATTTTATGCCCATATATGCCCATATATGGAGATATCTGTCTATTTGCGTCCATTTCACGCCCATATATGGAGATCTCTGAATCTGTCTGTCTGTGTCCCTTTATCCATTTTATGCCCATATATGGGGGCATTCATTTTATGCCCATATATGGAGAACGCGCGTGCCCGTGGGACGAACGGTTCTCATATGGGGGCATTCATTTTATGCCCATATATGGAGAACGCGCGTGCCCGTGGGACGAACGGTTCTCGAGATACGCGGATTACCTACATACATACACACTCACAGAGATTTTTTGTTGACTCATGTGGCGTACGTGATGTCAGAGCCTTTTATGAAGTGATGTCACAATGAGTCAGAGCTTTCGCCGATTTCCTCAGAAACAGCCTGATGTCAACAATCAACCCAGCATAAGGAGATTCCGAACGTTTCGCGCCGGTTCGGGAAAACCGCGCGCCGGGTCGGGTCGAGGCGCGGCACTGCACTCCGTGCCGCGGCGGGGAACGCGCGTGCCGAATCTGAAGCCGGTGGGACGAACGGTTCTTGAGATACGCGGATTACAGACAGACACACACGCAGACAGACAGAGACTTCTCGCATTTATAGATAGAATATATAGATAAACAGATTAAATTACACATATGTTCATTATCAAACCAATAACCCCTAACTCCATTTTGTAAAGTTTGTCTTTTTAAAAACATGGTGTCCATCAAATGCTTACTTGATCATAATGTCATAGATACATGCAAAGACCAATCGAAGAATGCGTTTAGTCAAAAGAATAGTAAGTCATAGACACAGAGTCCTCTGATTGGTTTACCCTGATTTAGAACGCGTTTAGGCCAAAATAATTAGTATGGTGTCATAAACACGGAGGCACAGATACCTCTGATTGGTTGGCTTTAGCAATTTGAATTGCAAAATTGTATTAGATGAATATCACGAACAAGCAGAGAAAATAACCACACTTTTAGACAGACTGTGGATAATTTCAGGTTATTGATGACAGGCAGCTAATACAAGTTTAAAATACAAATAAACAGCCTTTGAAAAACCTCTTATATTATTTAATATCTTCAATTTAAAAAAGAAAGCATATATGATGATTTAAAGAAAAAACAAGGCTTGAAAATCGAAGTCCACAGTATATCATACTCCCTCAATATGTTTGCACCGCTCACTTCGCACAGGTGCGATTTTTTATATACAGTATAAATAATTACCTTCAAACAGAGCTTTCAGAGCAGCTCTCTGTCGGTGTGTCTTTGTCATCAACGTCAGGACATGTTCCTCTATGTTCCTCTTCCTCTCTGACAACTTCTCTGCAACATCTCGATCAACTTCATAGTGTCCACCTCTGTTTCCTGCCACCATCTGGTCTATCTTCTCCAGCAGCTGTGTGACCTGAGTGTCATCTCTCTTCTCATTGTTGAAGACATGGAACCTGTTTTCACATTTGTCAAGAAGCCAGCGGAGGTCTTCTCCTCCAGCCTCAATGGGCTGGTCAATGCTTCTGTCTCCCTGACGGTCTCCATAAGTGAACAGTACTATAGTGTGACTCCACACACTCTTTGGCAGAAGTGACATATATTGCTCTACTGATAGTCTATCTTTTTTGGTGAATGCTTCATGAAGAGGAACTGTCAGCAGAGCAGCATGTGGTCCAGGAGGACAGAGACACACACTGTTCAGGATCTCCAGTTTGTCCATCTCTGGGGGGTTGCTGTAGAAGAACCAGCCTGGTGAGTCCACCACTGTCAGACGTCTCCCTGCTACTTCACCATCTCTGACCTGACACTGCCCTGACTTCTGACCTCTCTGATTAACTTTAAAACCACTTCCTCCCAGAATGGTGTTTCCTGCTGAACTCTTTCCAGACCGATACGATCCCAACAACACAATCCTGAGGTAAGCCATTCCTGTCAGAGAAAACATTTTGTTTAGTCACAATATAATAATAATAATAATATTAATAATAAAATAAGGGAAAGAATAAAAGGCAAATAAGAACAGGTGATTATTCTTATTTATTTTTTGCACATGAGAGTGGTGATAACCCGCCCGCCCGCCGCCCGCCAATATTGAGTCTCAAACCTTGACCCACCCACCCGCACGCGGGCGGGTTGGCGGGCGGGTGGGGGCACCGGGTCGGCCCGCGCATCACTAGTAGTTAGTAATGACAATCAAATTGTGTTTAATATGATTTTTGGGGATTTCTAACTACTTTAGAATGGTTTAATATTAGAGATGTTACCGATCAATCGGCAATGGATCGGATCGGGCCGATCAAAGCGTGATCGGCGATAATCGGTGGTTTAGATCAAGAGGTAAATTCACCGATCCGATCGAACAGGTGCATCTGATCAACAAGCCGTTCAGTATGCCCACTTGAGGCCATTTTGGGGTATTGATTTCCACAGTGCTGAAGGAATAATTAGTTACTGCTATGATAATAAATGCATAGTAATGCTGGTAAATAACTATAAGGCAAATATATAAATGAATTCATGAGTGAATGAATGAATTAAAGTTAAAACATTAACATTTAGAAAATATAAATAATTACTTGATCGGATCGGTGATTGATCGGTATCGGGTGATCAAACTTTTGTGATCGGTGCTCGGTGATCGGTTCCAAAAAACCTGATCGGACCATCCCTATAATTGTGCTCTTTCAATTCTACATTTTATTTTCAACATCTTTGCCGCAAAATAAATCAATGAACATGTTTTAGCCTACTTAAGTAAAAGTATCAATACTGCAATGTAGAAATAGTCTGTTACAAGTAAGTCTTCTCTTTGAGATTTGTTTCACTTCCCTATTTGTATTTGTATCCCATAACCACCGCACCTACACGCAGCAGAGCTAGCCTAGCTGGAGCTAGGGTAGCCAGATAAGTCACCCTCTTTCTAAGTCGCCCTCAATCGCAGAAAAGTCACTCGGGAAATGTCGACCTCCAGTCTAGGAAATCACGACCTAGAAAATTGGAAAAGTCACCCCCTGTATATAGCGAATCCCCAACCTCAAGAAAATTGGAAATCTCACCCCCAGTATAGGAAATCCCGACCTGGAGACCTCACCCTCCAGTCATTATAACAGCCACTGTTCACATGGCAGTTGACATTTTGTGCATAGCCTCTCTCTTTTGTGCTCTCTCTCTCTCTCCCTCCAGTCATTATAACAGCCACTGTTCACATGGCAGTTGACATTTTGTGCATAGCCTCTCTCTTTTGTTCTCTCTCTCCCTCCCTCTCTCTCTCTCCCCCTCTCCCTCTCTCTCTCTCTCTCTATGAGTTCAACTATTTACTCAACTTTGTTGCTTGGAGAGAAGATCTTAAGAAGAAAGGCATACAGGCCGGCAGGTACAAAGACAGGCAAAGATGGTTCGATTCCAGGATCAGGCCTGAGCCTTCTAGAACAACCGGTCAGCCTGCCGGCCTCCCGGGAAATGCACCCCGTACATACAAATTCTATGGTCTTTTAAAGCAAATGAAGGCGGACTCAAACTCAACCTGTGTCCAGACAGTTTGATTAGATTAGCATCTGCATGTGGCCAAAAGGCCTCTGCCCCTAAGGGCCTTTGTTGACTGAAAACACCTTATCAATAGAACACAGCAGGGGACATTCCTACACAAAGACAGTAGCCTGTGACTGTTGCCCCACCCAGGCGAATGCAAATCGGCTCTTTTGGTGCCGTGGGGGACAGGCAGACAGACAGACTTGACCGAGTACCCAAATGCAAATAACAGCAGTTCGGGGTACAAATGATCCGTACAATAAGTACACACATATGTGAGATATGGTTTCACAGGATACCGCATTCCCCCCTAAGGTCACAGCCACCTGTGAGCTTCACAATAACAGTGAAACCATATTCATGTAAATCAGTGGGAAAGAAGCATAAAAAGAAGAAAAATACAGTTCGACATATAATACCTACAGATTTAAGATTACATAGTGTGGCTACAGCTTGAATTACATTAATATCATTTCATTCAGTGTGATGGATCTCAGTTTCCTCTTATCTGAAATGTAAAAACATTACTCCCTATAATGTTGCCACACCAATACCAGATTTTCAAAGAAATACATAAAATCCTCTATTAACACTGAAATATCCCTCTTAATGTAGTCACAATTATAACCAATACATGACCTAGAAATTGTGGTTTACAATGATACACGAATACATATATTCAAACAAAACAATTGTTGATAATTGCTTCTTTCACCTCCTAATAATGATCACCAAATAATGAACTTATCAACACATAGTTTTTCACAACTTAATCAGAAACAATTTTCTTGTGCGTAACACCTTATTGGTTAACCTAAGCTAAACAATTATTACCTGGCTTGCAAACCGTCCTGACAATTTAGAAAATATGAGATCAAATTCATATTCATGTAAATCAGTGGAAAAAAACATAAAAAGAAGAAAAATACAGTTCGACATACTACATACAGATTCAAGATTACATGTACATGTGGTTACAGCTTGAATTACATTAATATCATTTCATTCAGTGTGATGGATCTCAGTTTCCTCTTATCTGAAATGTAAAAACATTACTCCCTATAATGTTGCCACACCAATATATACCAGACTTTCAAAGAAATACATAAAATTCTCTATTAACACTGCAATATCCCTCTTAATGTAGTCACAATTACAACCAATACATACTCTAGAAATGGTGGTTTACAATGATACACAAATACATACAAACAATTGTTGATAATAGCTTATTGGCTTTCCTAAACCGAATGAATGCCAAATAATGAACTCTAACACTTATTCGTCCATATTCAGACAAAAATAAAAAGAGACAAGACGTGACAATCAATAATTCAGCCAACTAGAATTTGTGCTTGGCATCTTGTGTATTAACACTCTACCAACTGGCTTATCTTGTTCGCACTGAAATACCTTCAACATCACAGAAACCTGACGTATGCCTAAAAATTGTGTCTAAAACAGAACATCTTTGACGTGTTTTCACTACTGACAATTTAGGAAATATTAGATCAAATCCATTTTACTTAAAAACATTGTGCTTCAAAGTTGAGAAATAACAGTGTACAATACCATACCAACGGAATTTGAGTAGAGTGACTCCTTTGTTCGGGAAGAACAAAGTACGATCACACGGCTGGGTCAATAGCATAATAATGAACCAAACATACTCTGAGTAATGCCTGGTCCATTTAAACTCAGGCCATTCCCAGAATCATTCATACATAATAAAAAAGTAATAAAACCACACCTATACAAGAAACTATGACCCGCTTTACCCAAACTCTACGTTATATCCGGTGCCGTCCTGTAATATCTCTTCCAGGAAACGCAGAATTTAGGCCGCAAAATAAAAAAGAATCACAAAATTTCGTGGCAAATACGCCTTTAAGATCTAGTATAGGGACTCCGATTAATGGTCCCCATGTTCATTTGCTTAGCTCAAAATCAACAAAAACATAAAATACATACATACATTTAACTGATTATTATTACATGATATTGAAAAAATAATTCCTCTTTGTATATGTCGCTTCTGTAGTCCTCTCGCAAAAGATGTTTCTCACCTACTTTATATGCCACTGTGTAGAATGGAATGTCCCGATTGAAAGGTTCCAACACCCCCCTCGGCCCTGCATGGCCTTGGTGGGTGATGCGCTGTACAGACAGCCAGGCAGGAAAGCCCATGATCCCGGGTGAACGAAAATCACCGGACCTCCCTCGGCGCTCCGCTGTTGCTGTTATTGTTCACTAAAGGTTTTTACTGTCCAACTGGATCCACCTGATCTGACTTCTCCCCCCTGCGGTGAACCAGACATGGAATCACCGCACTTTTTCTTCTCCAATTCCCCATCACAGAGGTCCATCTGTGAGGCCATAGCGTAGCATCGTCACAGCCTTGAGATGCGCTGCGAGGTCGGTGGCTTGCAGATTATGAGTTGAGCTGTCCGCTGCCGGCGTCCTCCGTCGCGTTGTGTCCATCACCGCTGTTGTAGTGTAGCCGCCGTCGCCGCGGTCTGCGGGTTCCCCACGATGCGGCCCATCTGTCCTCCTCCCTCGACCAACAAGAAGCTCGTTGACACTGAAGCCACAGCTCCTCAAAAAAACCTCTCCGTCGACCGCAACAAAGAGGAAAAATAGGAAAAAACACACAGCTCATCCACGGTCCCGAGTCCTTTGACAAAAACAACGCACAAATAAAAATCCTGCCTTCATAGTAAGCCAAAATAGAAAACTCACCACAGGAAAAATACCTGGCGTAGATTAGTACCCATATCAGAGCCCCCACTATTTTATGACGTATCTTAGAGTCAATGAGTTCAACTATTTACTCAACTTTGTTGCTTGGAGAGGAGATATTAACTCAATCAGCGCCTTTCACGGGATGTCGCGTGAAAAGTAATAGAGTATTTATAGTGCCATTCACGCGATATCGCGCGAAAAGTAATCTATTACTGTAACGGCGAGTAAAAATACCGAGTACAATGGCCGACGCTCCGGAGACGAAATCCGCGCTGATTTGTCATCATCACGGCTCCACGAGCACACAATAGTCAGCCTGTAACATTGAGGTGGACGGGAAATCTCATCTTTAATGTCCATTATCTCAAAACTACACTTTAGAAGCGAAGATGGAGGCAGATGGAAGTTTATAAAACACATGGTGAGTATCTCCGAGCCGATCCAGCATGGCACCACGTAAACAATGATCGGTTCCGTCGCACGATCCGATGACGTCAGACCGGAAGTACTTCCGGTCTAGACTTCTGGCCTTCAAAATAAGACAGCGGCCGTTAATGGGGCCGGGAGGGGGCACTCTGGACCCCCTAATCCGTTAATGTCCTGGGCTCAGAATGAGTTAAGAAGAGAGACATGCAGGCAGGCGGAGAAGACCCCCTCTACCACATTTTGCTCAGGTTTTAAACCCTTTCAGAGTTAACTGAGACAGGTTCTGTAATTCCATTGGCTCAGAGAACCAGACATGTTGACTCTCTTGTGAGATTAGATTTAGCATATTGTACCCAAATGGCCTTCTGTCTAAACACCAGGTGACCAACACCTCTGTGGGCCACTGGCCCCAAGCTCCTAGATTAACAAAAGGAATGTAAATGATGGCAACACCCCATGCATGAATGGGTGAGACAGGCCGGCATCATTTGATGAGCTTTTAGACCAATATCTCTCTCTCTCTCTCTCTCTCTCTCTCTCTCTCTCTCTCTCTCTGTGTAGTGACAGTGTGTGTGTGTGTGTGTGTGTGTGTGTGTGTGTGTGTGTGTGTGTGCGTGCGTGCGTGTGTGTGTGTGTGTCATATAAGCTTTTAGTATGCTTATAGATCAGTTTTCAAATAAGGCTTTTGGCTGTAAATGAGTCACAGCAATGAAAGATGAACATGACATCGTATATACAGTATATACAGTATATAGTACTACAACCTCCTTACACACACACACACACACACACACACACACACACACACACACACACACACACACACACACACACACACACACACACACACACACACACACACACACACACACACACACACAGATCAGTTTTCAAATAAGGCTGTTGGCTGTAAATGAGTCACAGCAATGAAAGATGAACATGACATAGTATAGTATATACAGTATATAGTACTACAACCTCCTTACACACACACACACACACACACACACACACACACACACACACACACACACACACACACACACACACACACACACACACACACACACACACACACACACACACACACACACACACACACACACACACACACACACACACACACACACACACACGCACACACAATACCTGTGTTATACCTTAAACTTGGACTTTTTCTTTGTTTTTTTGGTTATTTTAGTTTGTTTGAGCATCACAAACACACTGGAGTGTTCCATTTTCTAATAAAGTCTGCTTAAAGCACTTTAATATCATATCATATCTTTTTCAAAATGACCATAGGGTATTCATAGTTAAACAATGTTACTGGAACTCCAAGACAGACTGCCTTACAAGACATAGGCATCTATGATGAAAAAATTAAAAAATAGATATGTGGAAAAACAGGCTGTTTATGTTCATAATTATTATTCCCTTCTTCTCTGCTGCCAGTAGGCAACAACATCACATCACATACATATAGATAGGCCTATAAGAATGATTCATGATACATCACTTTGCACATCTCACAATGCTGTGCAGCACGACGCCTTGTGAGTTTGTAGATTGAATACTGTGCGCATTCTGCGCAACACGTCGACAAATTGGTCGTTAGAGAAGTGATCGCAGCTGCTCGGCTACTTGTGCAGAAAGACAGACGGACAGCTAGAAAACGCTAAACATCAGCCTCATCTGCTTCAATTTGGCAAGAGAAATGACACAGGAACACTATCCAAACGCATGGTGCGTTTATAGAGGAATATCCTACCTGGACTCATCATTGTCATCAATGCAAAGCCCTTTTAGAACCACAACAGCTTTGCCGTGACATTTTTGGCTGCTTGAAAGGAAATACATTTAGACAGCACCAAGATGAAGCATGGAATGGCACCTCCAAAGTTAGTTTCCACGCACTTTGACCACAGGTAAAAGCTCAGCTGCAGCATTAGCAACACCTCCACTGTCACTATAGGCCTACACATAGCCTGGGCTGGCTTCCAATTTCGGGCTTTTGATCCGGTCGGGAGCGGATGGGATCCTACGTAATTCTGTAGTCAAAACGGACTACACTTTGGCAGGAAACACCAAACCGGAGACAGTTTTAACCCCTACTTGCGCATGCGCAAACTACTTGCGCATGCGCTAACTGGGTTGAAACTGTTTCCGGTTTGGTGTTTCCTGCCAAAGTGTAGTCCGTTTTGAATACAAAATGGCGTAGTATCCCATCCGGTCTAGACCGGATCAAACGACCTGTTTTGTAAACGAAGACCAGGCTTTCTCCCAGCAGAAAGCCTGGTGAGGCGAGGTTAGCCTACACACAGCTGCTGCGTGCTGCTTCTCCCATCTCCTCTGCCTGTCACATTCACTCTCAGCATGATTACGTTGAATAAGCATGTGATCTTTTAGGTGGGAATGCGTTCTCTGTTTGGACATTATAGCTACGATAGGATAGCGTATATTTGGGACTGTCAGTCCAGTATTGTTAAAAAAATAGAAAAATAAAAATAAAAACAATTCTCAAAATAATCTGAAGGGCCAGAAATTATTTCCAAGGGGCCAGTTTTGGCCCGCTGGCCGCCTATTGCCGACCCCTGACATAGGCTATAATAACAGTAACATACCCCCAGCACGGACAGAGAGGGGGAGAGAGAGCATGAACCATAATGAGAGAGGGAGAGAGAGTATGCGTGCATAACTGCGGTCCTGGGGTGAGTTTTCCTGGGTGGGTTTTCTGTGGTCCTGGGTGACTTCTCCCAACCCTAGAGTGAATATTCCGTGCCCTGGGGTGACATTTCCAATTTAAAAAAGGGATGACTTTGAAAAGGGGTGACCTTTCTGGCATTCGGAGCTAGACTTCATCCCCACACGTTAAAACGTATGGTTAAACTAGAAGCAGTGCTCTTCCGAGCACAGGTCTCCACCAGGCCACACAAATCGGCCTGTTATAGCGCCACCATGAGGCTGATTTAAAAAATGTGGGGCAGAGGTTCTGAATTAGCATCCAGGGAGTGTGTGTGCTCAGTTTGGCAGCGATCGGGCCAACGGCGCCGGAGATTAGCTGGTAACAACCAGGCCACACAAATCGGCCTGTTATAGCGCCACCATGAGGCTGATTTGAAAAATGTGGGGCAGAGGTTCTAGATTGGCATCCAGGGAGTGTGTGTGCTCAGTTTGGCAGCGATCGGGCCAACGGTGACTGAGATTAGCTGCTCACAAACTGCGAGGACGCACGGACGCACGCACGGACGGACGGACGGAGGGGAAAACATACTCTCCCTCAGCCTTCGGCTGGTTGAGACAATCATGGAGGGGATACGCAGTTACTAGTTTGCTGCTGCATAGTATATAGGCTGGCCCCAGGCTACAGCAGAGCAGCACTGATTTCATTGGTTTCAAGAGCTCATCGGAAATGCGCACTCAAAGCACTGGTGTGCCATGTTGGCGTTCGTTTATTCGGTGCACTTGGTGCGTTGTCGTTCGGAAATCCAGTGCGCGGCGCACCAGTGCTGAGTGCACGCACTCACCGACCAACCCTACTCAGAAGATGGGGTTTTACGTATTACCCACAGTTGCATGATAGTGCTGAGGTCGGGGTATAAGGAGGGTAACAGGTAGAGTCGCCGAAATGAAGCTCGCCGAGAAACGGGGGGTGCGTTCAGAAATGCACACCGGGTGTGGCACCGGGTGCGGGTGTGTTAGAGATGATGAATGTAAATAACGTTATCCTAAGCCATGAATATGAAACCAACCCTAAAACAAACAAACAAAACAAACAAACAAAAAACGTTCTAAGTGCTCATTAGAACGCTCATTCACTTTTGTCTGAATGCTTCAAATTGAACTTTTGACAGCTTTTCATGTAGCTGCTTTGTGTGATTTTAGCTTTCAACAGATGTTATAGTCTCAATTAAGCCAGGTCCACAACTCCTACATAAATCCCAAATAAACATAAGGGAAGGGAATTCCCAACAAATGTTTAATAGAGAATTAAGGATTGTGGAGGTTATGCAAATATTAATATATTGGATATCGGTGGTGGAAAAAATACTTAAATACTTAATAGGCTACTTGAGGTAAAAGTACAAAAGTATTGGTATCAACATTTACTTAAAGTACCAGAAGTAGAAAGTAGGCCTACTCATTATGCTGGATGTCATTTCACAAGTTTTCAAATGTATTAAGATCTTGAAAATAGCAGATCTATATAGCTCACTATGCATCACAGGCTTGTAGAGAAAAAAAAAGTGCGTCATACTCATAACATGACGGTGGATTTCTTTCAAACAAAGTCTTGAGAGAGACAAAGAGCATAATCCAAGTCTGGTTCAATATTGATGATTTTATCCATCAGATGGATTTCATGAACGGGCTGAAGCAGGAAGGGACTGTTTTACATTACAGAATAAATGGACCACTTGTCTTTTAAGGTTCATAGGCCTATGCATTATAGCCTGCATGGGAGTGGTGGAAGAGGTCTGAATAAAAGAAGGCTATAATACATTGTAAAGTTTAAGTAAGAGGCCTCCCTGCTAGAAAAACCAGCACAGACCAGCACAATTTTCATGCTGGTCTGTGCTGGTCTATGCTGGTTTATGCTGGTCTGTGCTGGTGCTGGTGCTGGTCTATGCTGGTCTGTGCTGGTCCCATGCTGGTCCACCAGCACAGACCAGCACCAGCACCAGCACAGACCAGCATGAACCAGCATAAACCAGCATAGACCAGCACAGACCAGTACAGACCAGCACCAGCACAAACCAGCACATGTTGTGTTTTACTGCTGGTCTGTGCTGGTGCTGGTGCTGGTCCAGCATAGACCAGCACCAGCACAGACCAGCATGAACCAGCATAGACCAGCACAGACCAGCACCAGCACAAACCAGCACATGTTGTGTTTTACTGCTGGTCTGTGCTGGTGCTGGTGCTGGTCCAGCACAGACCAGCATGAACCAGCATAGACCAGCACAGACCAGCACCAGCACATGTTGTGTTTTACTGCTGGTCTGTGCTGGTGCTGGTGCTGGTCCAGCACAGACCAGCATGAACCAGCATAGACCAGCACAGACCAGCACCAGCACAAACCAGCACGTTGTGTTTTACTGCTGGTCTTGTGCTGGTTTTTCTAGCAGAGCTGTATTCATCATTTAACTTTAGCAAATGTATAGGCACCGAAATAGCCTTATACTTTTTTCTTTACAAATGCCAAACACTTTTAGTTTTTAAACAGATCTGTGTCACACATTTTTGAAAATAACAGATCTCACAGCTCACAATGTGGTATATTGTAACACGTTGTGAGCTTGCAGATCGTCTCTTTTAGGATTTCCTTTTTTTTTTTTTTTTTAATAATGTAGCGGAGAAGTATAAAGTAAAACATGTAAATACTCAAGTAAAGTAAAAGTACCATAATCTTATTGTGTGGTCAGTGGTCTACAGTAATTACAGTATAGCACAGGCTGACTTCTTATTTACATTCATAACATGTAGGATATTCAGATCAGTGCTTACCTTCTTTGAAGAAACAGTCTTATAAACAAAGTCCAAAAAAGCGATGTCAAAATGGAGGACTGATTCCTGTAAACCTAGGAAGTAAAAGACTGAAGTAAAGATAGCAAGAGATTCACAGATTCGCGCTTCCAGGCTCAATAGCTCAGGAACGAAACATTACAAAACCACACAAACCGTCTCATTCTTATCCTGGTTAGCTAGAGAAACAACTACAACTCGATTTTCATCCCAAAAAAAACAACCTCCGAGTTTAACAGACCAACCTCCGTGTTTAACAGATTACATGCGTCTCTATGCGCAGCTGAATGTTAGGCGAGCGGTTAGGGACCGTCTACAAAGTGCAACACTGAAAGCGAAAATATACATGAATAGGCCTATGCAATGTATTACAACCAAATTCACTTCACACATCAATTGTGTACTTGTGAGTGTACTACAGCAGTTATTTGGGATATTTATATAATTATTATTTTTCCCCTATTGACTTCAATGGGAAAATGTGTTTCGAACGAAACACCTGTTTGTAAAGCTCTTGAAAATTTTCCTCAGAATTTGTAAGGCCTACATGTCCAGAGGCCTATGCATATCAAAAACGAATTACACCAGTTTACCTCATGGTGGCTCTATAAAAGCCCACTTTACATTTTGGCCTATAATTCTTGAACCGTAGGTCGGGTAATTTCCCTCAGAATTTGTACAGCCTACATGTCCAGAGGCCTATGCATATCAAAAACGAATTACACCAGTTTGCCTCATGGTGGCGCTATAAAAGCCCACTTTACATTTTGGCCTATAACTCTTGAACCGTAGGTTGTAGAATAAAAATCTCTTTTCCCATGTCTTCCTTGCATAATGACGCAGTAGTTAACATATTATGAAGTGTAGCACCATAAAAATACCCATAATAATACAGCATTTGGTTTGGTACAACATCACTTTCTTTTCTAGAAAAGAATTCACCAAAATTCAATAAAGTTAATTTCTACCAAAATAATTGCTGTAGTATGACCAGGGGAAGCCCCCTAGTGGTTACAATGATAATAAGTGTACTACACTTCATAATTTGTTCCCTATTGATTTTTAAAGCAGAGAAGAATTCACCAAAATTCAATAAAGTTAATTTCTACCAAAATAATTGCTGTAGTATGACCAGGGGGAGCCCCCTAGTGGTGAAAATGATAATCAGTGTACTACACTTCATAATTTGTTCCCTATTGATTTTTAAAGCAGAGAAGAATTCACCAAAATTCAATAAAGTTAATTTCTACGAAACTAATTGCTGTAGTATGACCAGGGGGAGCCCCCTAGTGGTGAGAATGATTTTCAGTGTACTACACTTCATAATTTGTTCCCTATTGATTTTTAAACCAGGGAAGAATTCACCAAAATTCAATAAAGTTAATTTCTACGAAACTAATTGCTGAAGTATGACCAGGGGGAGCCCCCTAGTGGTGAGAATGATTTTCAGTGTACTACACTTCATAATTTGTTCCCTATAGATTTTTAAAGCAGAGAAGAATTCACCAAAATTCAATAAAGTTAATTTCTACGAAACTAATTGCTGTAGTATGACCAGGGGGAGCCCCCTAGTGGTGAGAATGATTTTCAGTGTACTACACTTCATAATTTGTTCCCTATTGATTTTTAAAGCAGGGAAGAATTCACCAAAATCCAATAAAGTTAATTTCTACAAAACTAATTGCTGTAGTATGACCAGGGGGAGCACCCTAGTGGTGAGAATGATTTTCAGTGTACTACACTTCATAATTTGTTCCCTATAGATTTTTAAAGCAGAGAAGAATTCACCAAAATTCAATAAAGTTAATTTCTACGAAACTAATTGCTGTAGTATGACCAGGGGGAGCCCCCTAGTGGTGAGAATGATTTTCAGTGTACTACACTTCATAATTTGTTCCCTATTGATTTTTAAAGCAGAGAAGAATTCACCAAAATTCAATAAAGTTAATTTCTACGAAACTATTTGCTGTAGTATGACCAGGGGGAGCCCCCTAGTGGTGAGAATGATTTTCAGTGTACTACACTTCATTTTGATCCCTATTGATTTTTATAGCAGAAAAGAATTCACCAAAATTCAATAAAGTTAATTTCTACCAAAATAATTGCTGTAGTATGACCAGGGGAAGCCCCCTAGTGGTTACAATGATAATAAGTGTACTACACTTCATAATTTGTTCCCTATTGATTTTTAAAGCAGAGAAGAATTCACCAAAATTCAATAAAGTTAATTTCTACCAACATAATTGCTGTAGTATGACCAGGGGGAGCCCCCTAGTGGTGAAAATGATAATCAGTGTACTACACTTCATAATGTGTTCCCTATTGATTTTTAAAGCAGAGAAGAATTCACCAAAATTCAATAAAGTTAATTTCTACGAAACTAATTGCTGTAGTATGACCAGGGGGAGCCCCCTAGTGGTGAGAATGATTTTCAGTGTACTACACTTCATAATTTGTTCCCTATTGATTTTTAAAGCAGGGAAGAATTCACCAAAATTCAATAAAGTTAATTTCTACGAAACTAATTGCTGTAGTATGACCAGGGGGAGCCCCCTAGTGGTGAGAATGATTTTCAGTGTACTACACTTCATAATTTGTTCCCTATAGATTTTTAAAGCAGAGAAGAATTCACCAAAATTCAATAAAGTTAATTTCTACCAAAGTAATTGCTGTAGTATGACCAGGGGGAGCCCCCTAGTGGTGAGAATGATTTTCAGTGTACTACACTTCATAATTTGTTCCCTATTGATTTTTAAAGCAGGGAAGAATTCACCAAAATTCAATAAAGTTAATTTCTACGAAACTAATTGCTGTAGTATGACCAGGGGGAGCCCCCTAGTGGTGAGAATGATTTTCAGTGTACTACACTTCATAATTTGTTCCCTATAGATTTTTAAAGCAGAGAAGAATTCACCAAAATTCAATAAAGTTAATTTCTACGAAACTAATTGCTGTAGTATGACCAGGGGGAGCCCCCTAGTGGTGAGAATGATTTCCAGTGTACTACACTTCATAATTTGTTCCCTATAGATTTTTAAAGCAGAGAAGAATTCACCAAAATTCAATAAAGTTAATTTCTACGAAACTAATTGCTGTAGTATGACCAGGGGGAGCCCCCTAGTGGTGAGAATGATTTTCAGTGTACTACACTTCATAATTTGTTCCCTATTGATTTTTAAAGCAGGGAAGAATTCACCAAAATCCAATAAAGTTAATTTCTACAAAACTAATTGCTGTAGTAAGACCAGGGGGAGCCCCCTAGTGGTGAGAATGATTTTCAGTGTACTACACTTCATAATTTGTTCCCTATAGATTTTTAAAGCAGAGAAGAATTCACCAAAATTCAATAAAGTTAATTTCTACGAAACTAATTGCTGTAGTATGACCAGGGGGAGCCCCCTAGTGGTGAGAATGATTTTCAGTGTACTACACTTCATAATTTGTTCCCTATTGATTTTTAAAGCAGAGAAGAATTCACCAAAATTCAATAAAGTTAATTTCTACGAAACTATTTGCTGTAGTATGACCAGGGGGAGCCCCCTAGTGGTGAGAATGATTTTCAGTGTACTACACTTCATTTTGATCCCTATTGATTTTTATAGCAGAAAAGAATTCACCAAAATTCAATAAAGTTAATTTCTACCAAAATAATTGCTGTAGTATGACCAGGGGAAGCCCCCTAGTGGTTACAATGATAATAAGTGTACTACACTTCATAATTTGTTCCCTATTGATTTTTAAAGCAGAGAAGAATTCACCAAAATTCAATAAATTTAATTTCTACCAAAATAATTGCTGTAGTATGACCAGGGGGAGCCCCCTAGTGGTGAAAATGATAATCAGTGTACTACACTTCATAATGTGTTCCCTATTGATTTTTAAAGCAGAGAAGAATTCACCAAAATTCAATAAAGTTAATTTCTACGAAACTAATTGCTGTAGTATGACCAGGGGGAGCCCCCTAGTGGTGAGAATGATTTTCAGTGTACTACACTTCATAATTTGTTCCCTATTGATTTTTAAAGCAGGGAAGAATTCACCAAAATTCAATAAAGTTAATTTCTACGAAACTAATTGCTGTAGTATGACCAGGGGGAGCCCCCTAGTGGTGAGAATGATTTTCAGTGTACTACACTTCATAATTTGTTCCCTATAGATTTTTAAAGCAGAGAAGAATTCACCAAAATTCAATAAAGTTAATTTCTACCAAAGTAATTGCTGTAGTATGACCAGGGGGAGCCCCCTAGTGGTGAGAATGATTTTCAGTGTACTACACTTCATAATTTGTTCCCTATTGATTTTTAAAGCAGGGAAGAATTCACCAAAATTCAATAAAGTTAATTTCTACGAAACTAATTGCTGTAGTATGACCAGGGGGAGCCCCCTAGTGGTGAGAATGATTTTCAGTGTACTACACTTCATAATTTGTTCCCTATAGATTTTTAAAGCAGAGAAGAATTCACCAAAATTCAATAAAGTTAATTTCTACGAAACTAATTGCTGTAGTATGACCAGGGGGAGCCCCCTAGTGGTGAGAATGATTTCCAGTGTACTACACTTCATAATTTGTTCCCTATAGATTTTTAAAGCAGAGAAGAATTCACCAAAATTCAATAAAGTTAATTTCTACGAAACTAATTGCTGTAGTATGACCAGGGGGAGCCCCCTAGTGGTGAGAATGATTCTCAGTGTACTACACTTCATAATTTGTTCCCTATTGATTTTTAAAGCAGGGAAGAATTCACCAAAATCCAATAAAGTTAATTTCTACAAAACTAATTGCTGTAGTATGACCAGGGGGAGCCCCCTAGTGGTGAGAATGATTTTCAGTGTACTACACTTCATAATTTGTTCCCTATAGATTTTTAAAGCAGAGAAGAATTCACCAAAATTCAATAAAGTTAATTTCTACGAAACTAATTGCTGTAGTATGACCAGGGGGAGCCCCCTAGTGGTGAGAATGATTTTCAGTGTACTACACTTCATAATTTGTTCCCTATTGATTTTTAAAGCAGAGAAGAATTCACCAAAATTCAATAAAGTTAATTTCTACGAAACTATTTGCTGTAGTATGACCAGGGGGAGCCCCCTAGTGGTGAGAATGATTT
Source organism: Nannobrachium achirus (assembly GCF_963921795.1). Classification (NCBI taxonomy): domain Eukaryota; kingdom Metazoa; phylum Chordata; class Actinopteri; order Myctophiformes; family Myctophidae; genus Nannobrachium; species Nannobrachium achirus. The sequence goes on from NC_137819.1 coordinate 31,424,998, forward strand.
TCAGTGTACTACACTTCATTTTGATCCCTATTGATTTTTATAGCAGAAAAGAATTCACCAAAATTCAATAAAGTTAATTTCTACCAAAATAATTGCTGTAGTATGACCAGGGGAAGCCCCCTAGTGGTTACAATGATAATAAGTGTACTACACTTCATAATTTGTTCCCTATTGATTTTTAAAGCAGAGAAGAATTCACCAAAATTCAATAAATTTAATTTCTACCAAAATAATTGCTGTAGTATGACCAGGGGGAGCCCCCTAGTGGTGAAAATGATAATCAGTGTACTACACTTCATAATGTGTTCCCTATTGATTTTTAAAGCAGAGAAGAATTCACCAAAATTCAATAAAGTTAATTTCTACGAAACTAATTGCTGTAGTATGACCAGGGGGAGCCCCCTAGTGGTGAGAATGATTTTCAGTGTACTACACTTCATAATTTGTTCCCTATTGATTTTTAAAGCAGGGAAGAATTCACCAAAATTCAATAAAGTTAATTTCTACGAAACTAATTGCTGTAGTATGACCAGGGGGAGCCCCCTAGTGGTGAGAATGATTTTCAGTGTACTACACTTCATAATTTGTTCCCTATAGATTTTTAAAGCAGAGAAGAATTCACCAAAATTCAATAAAGTTAATTTCTACCAAAATAATTGCTGTCAAATAGTTTCACTGTTTGACAGCACAATCGTCAGTGTATTTTGGATTCATGTCAATTTGTGTTTTCAGATATTTAACCAGCTTGAACCGTCAATACTTAATAAACTTGACCTTTCACTCTGTGTTTAGTCTGCTCCTTGCTCATAATGCCTTGCAGCGCGAGGCGTTGTGAGCTTGTAGATCTGCTATTTTTGGCTAAAGTGTTCAGAATATGGATGCTAGGGTTCAGAATATAAAAAAGGAGAAAAAGATTTGGAGGACCCCCTGTAGTAACTCCGAGGACCCCCTAGGGGTCCCGGACCCCTGTTGAAGACCCCTGCTCTTTGCTACTAACAGGCAACAGCCGGGACCGTACCCTATGTCGGAGGTTGTTTTTTTGGGATGGAAATCAAGTTGTAGTTGTTTCTCTAGCTAACCAGGATAAGAACGAGACGGTTTTTGTGGTTTTGTAATGTTTCGTTCCTGAGCTATTGAACCCGGAAAAGCAAATCTGTGAATCTCTTGCTATCTACAGTGAAGAAAAGCTGTAAACGAGGAACTCTTAACGTAGCGCGCCTCCCACCATGAGCCTACTAACCGCCAAATAGAAGCCCCTACCACTACGTCACGTTTCAGAGGCCTCTCAAACGTTTTTAATTTCCTTGTCTCAAACGAGGAAGTACGCTTCATGCGCTGAGTGAGCAACTCAATGCAAGTGGACGGGCGGGGATATCTAGTGTCCTCTCTATTCTTATTGCGACCGTAGGTCGCATTTACTACCAAAACCTCCACCGGCTGTCTGTCTGTCTGTCTGTCTGTCTGTCTGTCTGTCTGTCTCTCCGTCACACGTCACACGTCACACGTCACACTTTTGCCCTGCTCATATCTCCACAACCGTTGCCCCCATCCATGCCAAATTTTGCACACACACTCCTTACCTGCCAAACTACAACCTCCAAGGACCCCCAGAGCTTCAGGGACTCCCAGGTCCCTGGGGGACCCCCAGGTGTAAAAAATGACCAAATGTGCAAAAATGACCAAATGACCACCCCAACGGGGCTGCTCACGGGGAATTCCTGGGGACCACCCACTCCTGGTGCTCCAGAACGGATGCAAAAGTGGTGGCGCCCCCAGTGGAGGACCCCCTCCACTGCAGCTCACATAAAATGCCGTAACTCGGGCTAGGAGCGTCCGGGAGAGCCGGGGCCGGTACCTATTCGTCCGCCAAGGCAACGCGGAGACCCCACCCCTCATTTCTCACATGGCCCTCTTCTAGCGCCACCTTCAGGCCGATTTTTAAAACACATTTTTGGACACTGCTCCTACAGTTTTTGCCCTAAAATCACGCAAATCGCTACACAGTATGTCTACACTTATCCCATCAACATGAATCTGTCCCATATAGCGCCACCTTCAGGCCGATTTTTAAAAACACATTTTTGGACACTGCTCCTACAGATTTTGCCCTAAAATCACGAAAATCACTACACAGCATGTCTACACTCATGTCATCAACATGGATCAGAAAGATTTTGGAAAAACAAATTTTTGCCCTATTTGTGGAGATAAGCGACCTACGGTCGCTTATCTCCCGATTAGGGAGTCTTACTGGTTGTAATTTAAATCCTATATTATACAACTGTAGAATTGAAGAAACTTCAAGAACAAATAATTTTTGCACACACGTCACACTTGAGAACTAAAAGGCCACCCTAAGAGTGCTCTCCAGTGTGCGTAGATTTTTTCCTAACATAAGAACAAAGCACAGCTCAGAAAATATTGGTGTATGCCAAAATCTTAAAAACTTTAAAGAGGACCTAAGAAGAAATGTCTTCGTAAGAACCGTTAGCGAATGAGGCCCATTGTACTTTAACATCTATGTTTTGTTTTGTTGCAATACATCTCTATTGAGTATTCGTCACATTAATTGCGACCATAGGTCGCATTTACTACCAAAACCTCCACCGGCTGATGAGTGTAGACATACTGTGTACCAATTTGCGTGATTTTAGGGCAAAATCTGTAGGAGCAGTGTCCAAAAAAGTGTTTTAAAAAATCGTCCTGAAGGTGGCGCTATATGGGACAGATCCATGTTGATGACATGAGTGTGTAGACATACTGTGTACCGATTTGCGTGATTTTAGGGCAAAAATTGTAGGAGCTGTGTCCAAAAATGTGTTTTGCAAGAATCGGCCTCAGGGTGGCGCTAGAAGAGGGTCATGTGTGAATTGATGGGTGGAGGTCGTGATTTGGCAGGCAAGGAGTATGTGTGCAAAATTTGGCATGGATCGGGGCAACGGTTGCGGAGATATGAGCAGGGCAAAAGTGTGACATGTGACGTGTGACAGACAGACTGACTGATGGACTCACAGCTGGTGGAGGTTTTGACAGTAAGTGACCTACGGTCGCTTATCTCCCGATTAGGGAGTCTTACTGGTTATAACTCTATGCCAGGGGTCTTCAACGTTTTCAGGCCAAGGACCCCATAGTTGAGTGAGAGATGAATAGGGACCCCAACAACCTTATCATAGATTCCATATAGTTTCACTGTTTGACAGCACAATCGTCAGTGTATTTTGGATTCATGTCAATTTGTGTTTTCAGTAGAGATGTTACCGATCAATCGGCAATGGATCGGATCGGGCCGATCAAAGCGTGATCGGCGATAATCGGTGGTTTAGATCAAGAGGTAAATTCACCGATCCGATCGAACAGGTGCATCTGATCAACAAGCCGTTCAGTATGCCCACTTGAGGCCATTTTGGGGTATTGATTTCCACAGTGCTGAAGGAATAATTAGTTACTGCTATGATAATAAATGCATAGTAATGCTGGTAAATAACTATAAGGCAAATATATAAATGAATTCATGAGTGAATGAATGAATTAAAGTTAAAACATTAACATTTAGAAAATATAAATAATTACTTGATCGGATCGGTGATTGATCGGTATCGGGTGATCAAACTTTTGTGATCGGTGCTCGGTGATCGGTTCCAAAAAACCTGATCGGACCATCCCTATTTTTCAGATATTTAACCAGCTTGAACCGTCAATACTTAATAAACTTGACCTTTCACTCTGTACTTAGTCTGCTCCTTTTCCCCTCTCCACGACTTTGAAAGAGGGCGAGTTTTCTGGTATTCATAAACTTGACCTTTCACTCTGTGTTTAGTCTGCTCCTTGCTCATAATGCCTTGCAGCGCGAGGCGTTGTGAGCTTGTAGATCTGCTATATTTTTGGCTAAAGTGTTCAGAATATGGATGCTAGGGTTCAGAATATAAAAAAGGAGAAAAAGATTTGGAGGACCCCCTGTAGTAACTCCGAGGACCCCCTAGGGGTCCCGGACCCCTGTTGAAGACCCCTGCTCTTTGCTACTAACAGGCAACAGCCGGGACCGTACCCTATGTTCCCCGGGTTCTATGTTCCCCACTTACCCCGACAGGTTCTATATTCCCCGTTCAACTTATAATAGGTTCTATGTTCCCCACTTATCCAAAAATGCAGGAAACATTCCTTTATAATTATTAATAACAACTTAAAACACCCAATAATGGGGAGAGATTAGATTACGAATACTAGTGGGACAGGGGGCACCTAGGGACATCTGGACACCATACTTTTGTAATGTCTGGGCATCATTCTGCGAGTGGGCACCTGGACATCTGGGCAATAGGGACACGTGGGCATTTGGACGAGTGGGCACATAGACAAGTGGGGTGGAGACATCTGGGCACCTGGGCAAGATGTCCCACCATTTCCTGCATTTGAGTGGGGAACGTACCTTTTTTGTGGGGAACATACATTAGATCCTGTTTTTGGTTGAGAAGGGAATATACAACCTTTTTGGGGGGAGGGTGGGTGGGGAACATAGAACCTGGGGAACATAGAACCTTTTTGGGGGGTAAGTGGGGAACGAACCTGGGGAACATAGAAGCTGGGGAACATAGGGTGGACCCCTCCCCGTTCATCTTCCCTGTACGTCTGTCTGGCCAAGGCCGGTTTTCCCGGTGAACCTGAGCGCAAATCTGGGGGCGCGGGAGTGTGTTGATTGATTGCTATAATCAATCTAGTCAAGTCGGTCGTGTCTGCGTTGGCAACCCCGTTAGTCGTCGTTAGATGGTGCTGTCGTGTCGTGTGGCTTTTTACCATGGCTTTCTACCGAATATAGGTTGCGGCGTGCGTGCGTGCGTGCGTGCGTGCGTGCGAGAGAGAGAGAGAGAGAGAGAGAGAGAGAGAGAGAGAGAGAGAGAGAGAGAGAGAGAGAGAGAGAGAGAGAGAGAGAGAGAGAGAGAGAGGCTTGCAGCAGCAGCATCTGTGTGGGAGGAGAACAGAACAGAAGGATGCTGTCGGTTTACAGGACAACGAACGAACGGGTCCGGGATGAAAATCCATCTCACTGAAGCCCTGACGCTCTGAATGGATTCCCTGTGAATTCAGATCACATTATAAACCACGGCAAGCAGCGGCGGGATGAAGAGGAGGGATTTGGCCAAGCGGGTAAGAAAGAACACATTTTGTATTTTAAATGAATCACACTATAATTCCTTATTTTGGTTGCTATAAACCGGTACACCGGCGGGCGGATTCCTGTTAAACCGAAGCAGGGCTGTTTGTTTAATAGACCACCGTCCACTGACCCGTCACACAACAAACAAATTACACAACACAACACAACAGACACACACACAACACGACAGACACACGATTACCACCGACCGACCGACTGATCTTACAGAGTCTGCAGCCTCATCATCAGTGATGCTTAGGTTAGGCCTATAGTAACCTAGTCAAGTAGCCTATGCTATATTGACTATATGATGTGCTGTTATGGAATAGTTTATACAGTAGGCTATAATTGTATTGATATTCAGTTGATATTCTGCTAGTTTCTATACTACCAGGCAGGGTTTCTCTATATCAGACCTCTATTACTGCTGGTTTTCTATTCTAACAGGACCTCTAGTATGGGCTTTACAATTCTAACAGGGACCAGTGCCACTACTGCTGGTGAAATGCTCTAACAAGAGCCGGTAGTTTAGTTTAATATAGGCTAAATCAGTTTTATAAGACACTTACTGGTGGGTTTTCTACCAGGACCTCTAATGGCAGTTTTCTTTTTACCCTAGAAGGACCTCAGTAGGTCTGCCACTACTATAATGCAATTCTACCAGGACTTCTACTGATTGATTTTTATCCTATTTAACAAGTCACTGGTTAGAATTTAGAAGCTTGAATTACAAGGACACCAAAGTCCACCTAATTTGGAAAACCATCAGCAGCCTACTATGGTTCGTATAATAACTGGTAGGTCTAATAACTTCATACCTGTCATAGCTAAGGATATTAGGATAACAAAAGCAGTTTCATCTTTTAAACACTTGCCCTTTAAATAAATATGCTCCTGAATAAATTGCTATTGCTCATTGACAGTATTGTTTTTAGTTATAAATTATTTATTTTGTAAAGCACATACCGTAGCTGTTTTGCAAGGTGCTATGAAAATAGAGCACCCACTCTTGTGCTTCAAATTTTATTTCAGTTTGCTTTATTGTTTATTTGAACTTATTTGAAGAAGAAAAAACCACTAAAAAGATCAGTTGAAATCAAAAGTATGATAGACAGACACAGTGATATAATACTCTGTTTTGTGTTTGTTGTTCTGGACAAAATGTCCTAGTTATTATTATTATCTTTTTAATATAAAATTGAGATGTTTAATCTGCTCTCAGGCATGCATGCATGCCCCAGAAGAACGGAGCACTCACCACCACACTAAACCTGTAATTATCATTTTAGAGAGAGAGAGGAGAGAGAGAGAGAGAGAGAGAGAGAGAGAGAGAGAGAGAGAGAGAGAGAGAGAGAGAACTCTTCTACCATCTCTGAATGCTACAGACCAGTGGTTCCCAAACCCAAACATTCTCATGTCAAGGAGGACCCCTACATTAACCCATAAGACCTGAGGCCCATTCTACAAATGCCTTCTAAATCAGTAGCATCAGGGTACAAAGTCCAAATGCCAGGGCAGGAAGGCCATCAAATAAAACAATTTTAGTCCCTTGAAAGAATTTGTTGAATTTAAGGGTTAGGGATGATAACCTAATCTGCAGTGAAATAGATAAATGATGGTATTTACAATCGGATCCATGCTCAGCTCTGCACCAATCAAAGTCACTGGATGGGTTTAAAGATGGGGAGTTAAGATTTCAGAATCTCAACAAAAGACACTTTTTTTTTCCTCTAAAGTATTGCCCTGCTTCATCATACAAGACTGCCGCGCAAAACGACAAGTACAATGCCTCGCATCGGCGTTGTGTGCTTGTAGATCTGCTATTTTTACAATTTTAAATCAGTTTTAAATTGATAAATACAAAACAAACGGTTTTGGATATACAAGGTTTCCAGTTCCACCCGACAACAACGATAAATATAGGTTTAAAGCGTTTAAACAGATTTTTATGATTTTTTGCTCATATTGCGGGGGAACCCCTGGAACCCCCTCAAGGACCCCTGGGCGTCCCCGGACCCCATTTTGAACGGAACGGTATTGGACCAATCACAACACAGAGTTCAGAATCAGAATCATCCTTATTGTCACATCCCAGGTTTACAGGTGTGATGAGACGAAGTGGTTGAAATTATTTTTTGCGTGAGCTTCATCGTTTATGGTGCGTTGATGAAAATGTATTTTAAACTATATCTTAATAAATATATTTTTGAACTTCCATTTCTGCTAAGCAGCAAAATGCTTAGGCTAATTTGATTTACAGTAGAACTTACTGTATTTACATCACTGCTCAGAAAACAAGAATTGACACAGTCAATATATAAGCTGGTCAGATGAAAAAAAAAATGTTTTTTGAAAAATAAAAAATGTTTTTTGAAAAAAAAAAGTTTTGGAAAAAATGTTTTTTGGAAAAAAAAAGTTTTGAAAAAACTCGGGCGTGCTCAAACAACAGTAATAACTGCGTATTACCTTACTGTACTTTACTGTACTGTATACTGTACCTCACTGTACTGTACTGTACATATTCTGTGTTCTATATCTATGAAGTCTGTGTTCTAGATCTATGAATTTTGTCACTTCCCCCCCCCCCCCCGTGTATGTGTGTGTGTGTGTGTGTGTGTGTGTGTGTGTGTGTGTGTGTGTGTGTGTGTGTGTGTGTGTGTGTGTGTGTGTGTGTGTGTGACTTTTACTTATAACTGAGTACATCTACAGTGCAGTATTGATACTTTTAAGATACTTTTAAAAAAACAAGTGTAAAACATTTGAGTAAAATGTACCAAAAGCAGAAAGTACGCATTATGCAGAACTTAATGTAACCAAGGTGTTCAAATAAGTGTATTGATTGTAGGCATTTTCCAAAATCTTGTGGTATTTCACTGCTACATATCGTTCTAAATATATGCTTTCTTGTCATTTAGTACAATGAATGTGTTACCGTGTCTCTAGAAATGTGCTCATTATTTGTGAAGATACTAACTGTAATTCTCAAAGACTCGCATTGGTTCATTCAGCACATCGTTTTTGCTCTGTTTCATTTGATATTAAAATGCAACTCGAATTAATCTACTGTGTGGACACTGATCAGATGACAGGAAGAAGCAGCTCATCAATGAATGTACTTTGTGTTGCTTTTGTAAATTGTGTAGGGTACGATATTTTCATGACTTCACACCAAAGCCCATATCATGGTCATAGAGTTAAATCATTGACAACTTGCATACTCGTTCAGTTCATATGTTAATGCAGATGGTATGCAGATGGTGTGACACATCACCTACTACAGCCTACAACGATGCCCAGGGCAACACTGCATATTGTCTATAAATGGCTCACAGTTTAAATAACGTACGGTTTATTTGGACAATCATCTGTAACAGATGAAGTATAATTAAATACGACGTGATTAACGTTTGTTTGACATCCTCATCACAATTACATTGGATGCATCGCGTTGATTAAAGTGAATGGCTGCTATAGTTTTGCTAGTTTTCATCACCTAATCACCTTCCTTTCATAACCTAATCTCTACGTTTAGAATTGAAAGAAGAAAAATAATGTTAATGTTAGTATGAAGCTAATTATAAAGCTTAAATGGATGATGATGTCAACAATGACTTGTGAAAATCAAAGAATGATAGCCGATCTACAAGCAATCATACAAACATTTTGTACTTTGATGCCAATACTTTTGTACTTTTACTCAAGTATAGACCTCTCTTTTCTTCTGTTTCATTTATCACAAGCAGGCTGGCCACAGGCACCGCCTCAGTGTGAAGGAATGGTGCTCCCTGCTGGACAAAATATTTCATTACAGCAGTACAGGTCTGGAGGGCCTGGCCAATGGATCATGAGCTCGGTGACCATGTGACATGGACAGCCAATCGGCAAATAGGTCCCCTAGGTCCCCTGAATGTCTCAGGACAATGTCATCTGTTTAAAGAGCTGGTCCTGCTGACCAGCTAAAAACAGCAGTAGGAGGAGAGGAGAGGCGGGACATCCGCTTTATTCTCTTCACGTTTGTAGCGCTTCCGTTACACAGACTGTTGGATGAAAGCGTTTGAAAATAGTGTGCAAGTCTCTAACAGACTGCCTCCAGAGACTAGCCTTTGATCAAATTCCACCACAACAAAGGGGGAGAACAAAGATGATATAAATCTCTCTCTCTCTCTCTCTCTCTCTCTCTCTCTCTCTCTCTCTCTCTCTCTCTCTCTCTCTCTCTCTCTCTGTCGATCTCACCATAATAGTTTTATATATTGTCACTGTCAGGTGGAAACCTTGTATGTCCAGATTACAGAACTGTTACTTTTCCAGAAATGGAACCAACATTTTCTGAAATAACCGATCTACAAGCTCACAACGCGTCTGCTATTATGTAGCTAGTACATAGCTTGCATAAAGAAAGGCACTGCTCAACAGTGGAATCTACCAACAGCCGACACTACATGGCGGCCCCTCCCGTGAACAGCTACCAGGAGGCAAGAAATAGACCCTTCCAGCGGTATGTCTGTCCACTGTCGTAATAGCAGTGGGTTGGAGGGTTGCAAGTTGCAACAACTTGGGATGCCCAAAGACGAGGCTACTTGTGCCCATGGAGTGTTGAGTGACACGCGTGTTTTATCACAAGGACACCTAAGATATTTGTGTTCCTGTATGCTCTCCCTGTATGTGGACCAGGCACGTGCACACATAGACATCAAAGGCTGGGCTTGAGCCCCTGCCCTTTTATCCGACTGTAAAAAGTGCCCTCTCCAGACCAAATCCTTTCCATGCCATAAAGGCAGCATTCAAGAGAATTGCCTTTTCCAAACTCTCCTGAACTTGAATGCAGCATCTTATGTTGAGAGAATTGCCGTCTCTGTGTAGAAATCCATGCTGTTACGCCACATTTCCAGTATTGACTTGATTATGCTTAGTTCAGCCAACCTCCAAGCTCACAACACGTCGCGTTGCGCTGCGGCTGCGTCTGCGGCTGCAGCTGCGTCTGCTATTTTCGATATTTCCACCAAAAAGCCCTTTTAGAAATGTCAGCCCCTGCCTCTCTAACATCATCTGCACGTCCTTGATGTGTTGTGGACATACTGTAAATACATTGTTAAACTGTGTGTGTGTGTAAATAATCAGTGCGACTGTCTGTCTGTCTGTCTGTCTGTCTGTCTGTCTGTCTGTCTGTCCGCCCATCCATCCATGCAGGTTCCAGGGGACAGCGTCCACCTGTCTGTCCACCATCAGACGGACAGGTCGGGCTGGCTGAGGAAGTTCTGCGGCCGCGGCATCTTCAGAGAGCTGTGGAGGAACAGATACGTCTCTCTGAGAGGGGAGCACCTGCTCCTCTCTGATAAGGAGGTCAGAACCCGTCTGTCTGTCTGTCTGTCTGTCTGTCTGTCTGTCTGTCTGTCTGTCTGTCTGTCTGCATGCTTGCCTGTCCAGGGGCGTGGGACTGAGTTACTAGTGCCCAAGGTGGAGGGGCCTTCTGCGAGCTTGTAGATCTGCTATTTTTGAGAAGTTGTGCAAATCTTTGAATTTATGTATTTTTTAAGCGAACATGACTTTGTGTAACTCAAATTTAGCTTCTGGGGGGTCCCTGGAACTAAATATTTTGAGATGGGGGTCCGTGGCCAAATACATGTCATTTTCGGGGTCCTTCACATGAAAAAGTTTGAGCACCACTGACATAGAAACAGGTCTTTCAGAAAACCTTCAAAGACTAGCACACGTTTTCACGATTCTTCAAAAATACGAATCTACAAGCTCACAGCGCGGCACTCGGCGCTACGCTGTGAGCTTGTATATCTGCTATTTTTCAATAGCTAATGCACAATATAAAGCAGTGAATCCTTGTATCCAGAGCCCAGAATTTGGTGCAACACCCCTGTGCCTGTCTGTCTGCCTGTCACGACCTCCTCTATCACTGCAGTATCGATTGACTCTTGAGTGGTGTGTTTTTGCCTGTGTGTGTGTGTGTGTGTGTGTGTGCGTGCGTGCGTGCGTGCGTGCGTGCGTGCGTGCGTGCGTGCGTGCGTGCGACAGTACTCAGAGGTCAGGATGCAGTCAGGCATCCTGGAAAAAATGCTTTGATGTTTAAACTAAAACTGTCCTCAAACTTTAATCATTTGCTGCTGCTGCTGCTGCACACTGGCTGCGGATGAGCAGTGAGTGCGTGTGTGCATTCGTGCGCAGTGTGTGTGTGTGTATGTGTGTGTGTGTGTGTGTGTGTGTGTGTGTGTGTGTGTGAGTCAATCAAACAGCTCATTTGTTGCAGCTGAGCCTCAGTCACCCTGCTGCTGGGAGGTCATAATAAACACAAACATGCACGCACACGCACACAGGTACACATGCTCCACACACATAATTAAGAAGACTTTTTTTTAAATAAAATGCATCCAACATAAAAACGTATTAAGGGAGGGTGTTCAAATGTGATGATGTTCAGGGGTGATGGATAAAGTGTCCAAAGGGTCAAACTAACTTTCTCCAATTTGACTGTGATCAGAATAAATTAGATAGATGTGATAAAGAGAAGAACGCAGAAGTAAAGGGCCGATTCCCTTTAACGATTCTTATAGGCGGTGGTTCCAAATGGACCCTTACAGGAGTGTAACTCTGAGATTGAACAAAGGGTTTGAGAACCACCGGTATTGTAATTATATAGTCCACATACCAGCTCTGACAGTGAGATGAAACCGGAGATTTAATTTATCGTGAAATCGTCCTCCGTCCTGCATTGGGATCAATTAATCTTTTATTTGCCTAGCTGCGTATGCAGTACCACTTAAACCCTCTATAATTGGTAAAACGGACCTGTAAATAATGTACTTGATACAGTCTTCCTTTTCACTCGCTACTAAGTCACTTAATAAGCCAAAAATAATAATAATAAGCTCTCAGTTGTGAGCTTGTAGATCTGCTATTTTTTTTGCAAATGTTCCGCCCCAGGATAATGGATGTTAGGGATATTTTGGTTATTGCGATAATATCGTAAATCGCAATTTCTTTGGTCACAATAATCGTGACTTGATGAAATGTTCCCATCCCATCCCTACTGTCTGCATGGCACATACAGTACACAAGACTCCTCGTGCATGCTAAGAAAATCTCCTGCAAAAACATCATCTTGCGGAGGAACTGATCTATGGTGAGCTGCTTCCTCAGGGTTAATAATTGATGGCTAACAGGCTGTTCTATATGCTGCAGACTCACATACACCAATACATATACTGTCTGTATGTTTCTGCATGTTGACCTAGAACACATTCATTTTTTACATTGGCCTCAGGGAGGCAGAGTGTGAGTGAGTGACTGTCTGAGTGTGTGTGTGTGTGTGTGTGTGTGTGCGCGCGTGTGTGTGTGTGTGTGTGTGTGTGTGTGTGTGTGTGTGTGTGTGTGTGTGTGTGTGTGTGTGTGTGTGTTTCCTTGTGAGCTGTGTGAGTAAAGATAATGTGCATATATGGGTGAGTTATGGGTTGCATTTGTTCACAGTACACAGTCATGAGCTTGCGTGTTTGCGTGCGTGTGTTTATGCATCTCAGCTTGTTCACAAAACAATAGCTCCTGCGCGCGCACGCACGCGCACACACACACACACACACACACACACACACACACACACACACACACACACACACACACACACACACACATGAACACATTAGAATGATGTAACTTCAGCTGATAATATGAAATCCTACTGCATCACTGCGTGTGTGTGTGTGTGTGCGTGCGTGCGTGCGTGCGTGCGTGCGTGCGTGCGTGCAAGGTATTATGACAGCACCTTGCATGTACCTCGGCATGTCAGTATACTGACATGCTATTGGCTGAGACAGCCTGGGGGAACGGAGTGCACATCAATGTTGAAGAGCTGCTGACCATGGAGAATACACAGCTATTTAACCCTTTAAGACCTGAGTCCCATTCTAAATATGTCTTCTCATATACAGCATACAGTATATAATATTTTGGACCAGGGAAAGATTTGAGTTATAAATGTTCGCTTCAAAAAAGCATATACTCAAAGATTTGCACACATTTTAATGATTTGATCAAAAATTGCAGATCTACAAGCTGCAAGCTTTTTAGTCAGGATATAACCATTTATTGCAACAAATGGAATACAGCTTAACTTGGCGCTAAAGGGCTCCACGTTCAGAGATGTTGAACTTTGTTCAAGCAGCTTGCAATGCAAAATCAGGGGATGCTAAGCAAAACCCCCCATAGGGATACAATAGCAATACATTGACATGTTAGCTTGAATCAGCAGACATAAGATCACAAGTATTTGAGCCTATGCCAGACTCTGATCAAAAGGTGGAGGCTGGGGTGGAGGAGGCAGCTAAGCAGCAGCGGATCTGAAGCTTCGGATCCAAGGCAAGCAGAGCTACAGTATAGTGAATGCAAGCTGTATTTAAAGGAGCCTCCTTTACTGAGCGAGAGCTCTGATTGGAGTATGACAGTGTAATGTAATGACCAGCAGATCTGTGAATGAGGAATAGGAAAGGATCTGACTGACAGCTGAGACAACTGACGACAACTACACTAGATAAAAACCAAGCTATGATGACTAAAACTATGACTGAAAATACTGACACTTTCGTCAACAAATAAAAACTAGACTTAAATGTTAGGGAGGGGCTAGTGCAGAAGAGATCCAGTGGGTCTAAGACAAGCCATTTTATCCATGGTGTTCGTAGTATAAATTACACATTACGACACATCATGGACTTAAGATCAGCCGTATCAAGGTCACACGGAAGTCAATGGACTAACATCAATAGCTGCGTGCATGCGTGTGTGTGGGTCGAGGGTGTGTGTGTGCGCGCGCGTTTGCGTGCGCAAGCATGTGTGTTATCTGCTGGTGCCTGTAATGATTTTCTTTAGGTCAATAACAGCCACACACACTGTCACACACACTGTCACACACTGACACACACACACACACACACACACACACACACACACACACACACACACACACACACACACACACACACACACACACACACACACCGAGAGGGCAGTGGGGTCAGACTGAGAGCTGTTGATTAGAATTGATCTGACTGCAAATGAGATGAAGGGATGTGTGTGTGTGTGTGTGTGTGTGTGTGTGTGTGTGTGTGTGTGGTGTGTGTGTGTGTGTGTGTGTGTGTGTGTGTGTGTGTGTGTGTGTGTGTGTGTGTGTGTGTGTGTGTGTGTGTGTGTGTGTGTGGGCGGGCGGGCGGGCGGGCAGGGGTCTGTCTGTCTGTCTGCTGATGTGTGGTCATATTAACATAATCATATACCGGTATGTATGTATGTGCGATACCTGGGTATAAAAATGCACAACGATAGCCATGTGATGTAACTGAGTGAAAGTCCCCATATGCCTTTTGGTCACTATTGAACACACTGACTGCTAATTGAAGAGATTGTTTTGTAATAGAAGCTGCTGTGCTTTATTGACCACACACGTGCACACAGTATACAGCATATAGGTTACATAATGTATAACCTGTTTGTGGGACTGCTGCTATTATGTGTTTCTATCAAAGCCCTTTATTAACTTTGCGCAGTTGAGCCAGCACTCTCTGGCGGGTGGCCATCTCTCAGATGTTTGCTTGTCTAGCTAGTAGTCCAGCTGCCCCTGAGGTGGGGTATGAAATTTGGTATATCGCTTTTTTTTCTTTTTTTTTTTTTTGGCCTAAAATATTGTCTATATACATACAGTCATGAATCTACCTGCTGACCACCTGTCAGCATTGAGCAATTTCCTTTATAGGGGGTAACATTTTTGGGCCCATTCACTATACTAGAAGGGAAAAGAAATACTATAAAGGAAAGAAATAGCCCCCCCAAAAAGTAGCATGTGAGGGGTCAAACTAGGATTTTTTAATGATTCTGAATCCATTGCAAGCATTTGTTTTGCATGAAAAAACATTCCTTGGGCTAAAAACAGCCCCACAAAACTATGGTTTAATGATGAGCCATCATTTTTCACAGTTGTGTTGGGGACCGTTTTTAGCCCAAGGAATGTTTTTTCATGCAAAACATATGCTTACAATGGATTCAGAATCATGGAAAAAACCTAGTTTGACCCCAACTGCTACTTACTTAAAGCAGATCTTTTGGGGGTATTTTTTTCCTTTATAGTATATATAGTAAGTGAATGGGCCCCAAACTTTTATCCCCTATAAAAAAATTGTTCAATGCTGACAGGCGGTCAGCAGGTGGTTTCATGAATGTATATAGACAACATTTTAGGCCAATAAAAAAAAAAAATATATATATATATATATATATATATATATATATATATATATATATATATATATATCATACTATAAACGAGCAAATGTCCGTCCGTCCGTCCGTACGTCCGTCCGTCCGTCCGTCCCATCCAGTGATGTCATCGATGACGTCATCGGTGATGACGTCACCGATGACGTCATCAGTGATGTCATCGATGACGTCATCAGTGATGTCATATAATATCAAGTGATGTCATCAGTGATGTCATATAATAGATGGAAAACCAGTGATACCATCAGTGATGTCATCGATGATGTCATATAATGGTTATAAACCCAATGATGTCATCGGTGATGTCATCAATGATGTCATATAATAGTTAGAAACCCAGTGATGTCATCAATGATGTCATAATAGTTAGAAAACCAGTGATGTCACCAGTGATGTCATCGATGATGTCAATAATGGTTATAACCAAATGATGTCATCAGTGATGTCATCAATGATGTCATATAATAGTTAAAAACCCAGTGATATCATCAGTATCAGTCATATAATAGTTAGAAATAGTTTACAGTCAGTGATGTGATCAATGATGTCATCAGTGATGTCATCGATGATAGTGATGTCATATAATATCCAGTGATGTCATCAGTGATGTCATCAACCCAAGAAAGGGGAGATGATGATGTATCCGGTGATGGAAAAATATTAAACTTCAGGAGCATCTCCTCCTCCCAAGAAGGGGCACACCAAGGAAGAGATGGGGAAGAAGAGGGAGGTTGAAGAGAAGAAGGGGAAGAGCAGATAATTGATTAACCCTAACCCTTGATTGAACTCTTGATTGGTGAAACAATGCATGACATTTTAGCCTACCTATTTTTATTTTATTTTATATTAACTATTTCAAAGGGTAACGGGTAAGGAGGACGGGTAAGGACCTAGTATATATATATATACCAAATGTCATACCTAAGCCATAAAAGGTCTGTTGGTAGCCGGACTATAGACTATAAACCCTGTTGCTCCTCACCCGAGCCCTCAACATGACACAGTGTGTGTGTGTGTGTGCGTGTGTGTGTGTGTGTGTGCGTGCGTGCGTGCGTGCGTGCGTGTTTTCAGGTTAAAGATGACCGCAGGTTTCAGGAGGTGTTCAGCCTGTGTGAATATGAGCGTTCAGAGGAACTCAGGAAGACCAACAGACGAAGTAAAAAGAACCACAGCAGGTTCACTCTGCTGAAAGAACCAGGAAGTGTTGTGAGTTATAGCATGGTTTCTACCGGCCATTCTACCATCCATCCATCCATCCATCCATCCATCCATCCATCCATCCAGGGGCATCATAAGGGGGGGGGGGGGGGAGTGGGACCAAGGTGGAAGGGCTGTGTTACTAGGGCCCAACGTGGAGGGGCCTGGAATTATTTTATACTCTAGCTATTGAAAAATAGCAGATATACAACCTCACAGCGCGGCTGCGAGCTTGTAGATCTGTAGATATTTTTGAGATGGGGGCCAAATGCATATCATTTTGAGGGTCCTTCACATAAAAAAGTTTGATTGATTGATTGATTGATTGATTGATTGATTGAAGACTTTATTAGAAGTTTGCATAGGAAAAGGTACAGTTTCATGAGGGTACAGTTCACTGGTACAAGGTCTACTAAAAGGAAATCCTAGAAAAGACTAAGCTTATTTCCACAGGAAACCATTAAAGTATCTCATATAACATTGAATGACAGACGAATAGAACACAGTACTCTGCAGTAGATATAGTCAGAAAAAAAATTAAAAGTTTGCGCACCACTGACATAGAAACATAAGTTTTTCAAAATAGAAGGATTTGAAATATTCAAAGATATTTCAAGATTTTTCAAAAATAGCAGATCTAGCTTGTATATCTGCTATTTTTCAATCTTTAAAGCACCCAGGGCCCAGAATTTGGTGCGACACCCCTGCATCCATCCATCCATCCATCCTTTGTATGATGATGATGACGAGTTCTTTCTGTTTCTCAGGTTCCTAACCTGGTCTTCCTGGCTGTGAGTCCAGAGGAGAAGGAATTGTGGGTGAACGCCATCAATTCAGCCATTGTTAGAGCCAAGAACCATGTTCTGGACGAGGTAGGAACACACGAATGCACGCACACACGCTCACACACACGCTCACATGGTCACATTTTTGCCTCTGCCAGCAGGGGGGCAACATTTTCCCACGAGGAACATTAATTCATCCCCTAACCCCATCGCTGTCTGTCTGTCTGTGTATCTACCGTAGGTGATGGTAGAAGAAGACAGTGTGTTGGTACATCCAACCAGAGACAGAGTACGGATCCCCCAAAGCAGAAGACTTCCTACCAGAGGACACATACTGGCTGTGGTACGCACGCACACACGCACGCACGCACGCACGCACGCACGCACACACACACCTCAAATAAGCCAACTCTGCAAGCTGTCAAGGCGCTGCGATGCGAAGCTTTGTAAGCTCGTCGATCTTTTCTTTTTGACGAGCGGCGCCTTGAACTTCACATAAAAGGCGTTGCCTTTTATGGTGTTAAAACGGGGTGCGGAACAATGCATTTGGGGCATACATGCACGTGCATTTCATTTACGAGCAGATGGGATTTATCACCTGATACACCTGCAAACCGCACAAATCAAGGCTTTACACGCCCTTCAATGAATCCCACGTGGGTCTTTACTGGGTACGTAGGTCGCAAAACTATACTCAAATATAGTAGAACTAGAAACAGCTTTGTGATTGAGGCCCAATATCTCTCTCCAGGGTTCCCACAGTCATGAAATTCCTGGAAATATTTTTAAATTAGAAAAATATTTTTCCAGTACTGGAAAAGTTTTGGAATTTATCAAGGGTCCTGGAAGGTCCTGGAAAAAATAGCTATGCATTGTCTTTCGTTATTGATTTTGTAAATACCTCTGAAATGAACATGGGCCAAATTGTCAAATATTAGAGGCAGAAATTGTGAAAATAGCCGATCTACATGCTCACAACGCCTCGCAACGCGAGGCGTTGTGAGCATGTAGATCGGCTATTTTCGCAATAGAACCGTGTTATACAAAATTCCTCAACTCTTAGTGCTCGTCATGGTGCCGGGTCCCCAGTTAAAACATGATTATTTCGGGGGTCACGGCCTGAAAAGGTTGAGAACCACTGGCATACGCTACCTGTCTTTGGGCATTGCGCATAGGAGTAAGCAACCTGTTATTGAGCTGAATTATTGTGATATAGTCCAGGAAATTGGGTTAAATATTCTGGAAAAGAAATTAATTGGTAAAAATGTGTGGGAACCCTGTCTCTCTCTCTCTCTCTCTCTGCAGGCATCCAGTTCGTCCACCGGCATGTTGACCCTGGTCGCTGAGGAAGACAACGACCTGGGCGAGGACGGGAAGCAGGAGGCGTCGTGGGAGGACCGCTTCCGCGTGGACCTGGAGGAGGTGGGGCGGGGCGGCAGCGGCGGGGTCTGGGGCGGTTACTACGGAGACGTGGGGGTCATAGGTCGCCGGCGGGCGGGCACCGACGTGTCGAAGCTCCGCGTGACCTCCTGCGGCAAGGAGGTCAAGGTGAAGACCAGCAGTCTGCCCAGGGGCAGTGAGAGGTCCTGGGGTCCCAAGTCCCCTCACCTGCACAGGACCCAGCACCTACACCAGGGACAGGTATCATCATGCATTATTTATTAGTATTATTGTTATTGTTAGGCCTAGAATTATTGACTTTAACTGTTGAAAAATAGCAGATATACAAAATAGCAGATCTACAAGCTCGCAGAGCGGCACTCGGTGCCGCGCTGTGAGCTTGTATATCTGCTATTTTTCAGTAGTTAAAGCATAAAATAATAATACACAATACTGTGTACCCGTTCTGAATGGATTAAAGTACGTCTGTATTCGTCTATGAAGGGTACCCCAGAACCAGAACCGTCCCTGAAGGGGGGATGTTTTCTGCTTTGGGCCCACTGCCTGCCGAACCCAGATAATTAATAGCATATCCATGCATTAATTCCATGGTTTTATTGAAATAACCGATTACAGATGGACTGCTTTTTTGCATGTGCTACGTGCACGCATAGTGTGTCTATTATTTCATTTGACACATATACCAATACCTCATTTCAAGCCATCTTAGTCGATATGTATAGCTTGCATGTTGATACCTCGATATCGATGTAATTTCTATAATATTGCCCAGCCTTAGCGTATTGACACAGTCCTTGTATAAAAACAGACATCAGACGTTCACCTGCCAGCTCACACTACGGGGGTTTTAAAATCTTTAAACCATATGGAAATCTGGTTGCATCACAAACTGCAGGATAATCTTGTTGTACATCTAATTGTAAAAATGCTTACACTGTAAGATATTTAAAACAATGGGGCATCACACAGTACACTACAGCAGGGGTTTTCAAAGTGGGTGACGCGACGGCAGTCCAGGGGTGCCGCGAGATAATTTGATAATATTTGGAATTTATTTGGACACTTGGAAGAAATATTTAGTATCATTTTAAACTTGAAGTACAAAGTTATTTTCAGTCAGTTCTAACCAAATGTCTATTATCTCAACGTTTTCCTCACAACATAATCACAAAAATATCGTCACTGTCATGCAGAAACCTCTGTCGCACACAACTAGTGAAAACAGCCGATCTACAAGCACACAACATGTGCTTGTAAGCACACAACGTGTGCTTGTAAGCTGTTTTCACTAGTTTTCACTAGTTTAGTACATTTTATAGATGATAAATACAAAACGAACGGTTTTGGACATACAAGTTTTCCCCCCCCCCCACAACGATGATATGCTATAAATATAAGGTGCTGGGAGTGAAAATTATAATGTAGGGCTGCCTCGGATTAAAAAAAATATTTATGGGGTGCCCTGAGACAAAAAGGTTTGGGAACCCCTGCACTACAGGATGTTATTATGATTATCGTGCCCTGGCCGAGCAACACAGGACCTCACATACGTGATTACACGTGGAAGCAGATCATAAACAATGGAGCCGGTCAAACTCCATGGTTGTGATATTTCTGGGAAGACACGTTACAGGGTTCCCACACATTTTTACCAATTCATTTCCAAAACGTTTCCAAAACTTTTCCAGAATATTTAACCCAATTTCCAGGACTATATAACAATAATTCAGCTCAATAACAAGTCGCTTACCACTATGCACAATGTCCAAAGACAGGTAGTGTATGCCAGTGGTTCTCAACCTTTTCAGGCTGTGACCACCGAAAGAATCACATTTTAACTGGGGACCCGGCACCCTGACGAGCACTAAGAGTTGAGGATTTTGTATAACACGTTTCTATTGTGAAAATAGCAGATCTACATGCTCACAGAGGCGTTGTGAGCATGTAGATCGGCTATTTTCACAATTTCTGCCTATAATATTTGACAATTTGGCCATGTTTAATTTGTCATTTCAGAGGTATTAACAAAATCAATAACCAAAGACAATGCATAGCTATTTTTTCCAGGACCCTTGATCAATTCAAAAACCTTTCCAGTACTGTAAAAATATTTTTCTAAATTCAAAATATTTCCAGGAATTTCATGACTGTGGGAACCCTGACGTTATATTATATACCAGTAAGACCACTATGAGTACCATTATAGCCACTTGCCACAAGCCTCAGCTGTCCAACGCACCACAGTTCAAAGATGCAATCTTAAGCCTCCTGATTAAGATTGAATCTCCAACGAACTTCGCCCGGTCGTCAGGGTCAGAAGTCTTCATATCCACTGAACATCTGTCTCTTCGCAGTTGTTTCTCTCTGTCACGCGTCACTCGCACTGTCTCACTCGGAGAGTAGTGATGTAATCAGACAGATGCATATCGAACATGAAAATTATCGAAGTCCCTGAATATCTGTGAGAAAAACAGGAGGCTTAAAGGAGTAGTTCACCCCCAAAATGACTTTTTTTTTCTATTGATTAGTCATGCCATGGAGAGTAGAGTTCAATAATATGTTTTGGTTTTTGTCACATTCCTAAGACAAAAATTTGATTCGAGTAAATTTACCCCTATTGATTCCAGATGGGGACCCGTTTCGAAACGGGTACCCCCCCTGTGCCAACCCCGAGTTTCCCGAGTTTGGGCCGTTTTTGAAGACACTTTTTTTTTTTTTTTTAAATGTTTTTACCTAAAAAATGTATTAGGCATGATCGTGATCGCGAAATTGCATGTTTAACCCCCATACCAACCCCATCTTTCAAACATGGCAGCCATGTTTGTTTACATTTGAAGAAAACATAATGGCTGCTAGCTCATGAATGCCTGAACGGATTTCCAAGCGGATTTTTTTGTTTGAAAGCTGTGAACATTTTTTTTCCATGTGGTGCATGATCTAGGCATGGGCGTGCACGATCCGTGCACTATGAATTACATGGAAGTCTATGGAAACCATGGCAACTAGGACTTCAAAGAGATTTAATTGATGGCACCATAAGTGATAATCTTGCTGGATAATCGCTCCCGATGATGGTCAAGCCGAGAGCAATCAGGGGAGATTTTGGGTCAGGGAGATTTGGGGCATTCCCCAAATCTCCCCAATTATTCTGTAGTGCTGTGCTCATTCCTCGTCTGAGGTTGGATGAAGCTGTCTATAGCAGTGGTTGTTATGACTGAGTTGTGTTTGAACCCAAAATGGAGCCACTCAGGAGACAGGAAAGGGTTAATGCCTTGCTAAGCATTTTAATTCCAAGTAATAACAACAAAACTGTATAGCCTTATATATTTATATATCCACATGAATACACATACGAGTGCCACAAATGTATATGTATATATGTGAATAATATAAAATATAATTCTATACTATTAGCATACAGGGGGAGTCAAGAGAGAAGTCAGGGTCCAAGCATAGTTGGGGCGAATCCGATATTTCCGTGCACAAACTTTCAGCGGCTGTCAAACATTTTGCCCGCATTTTTGCGAGGGGCATGGGAGCTCAATTTGTTATTTAACCTTCATAGTTGACAAAACCACTGAGAAACGGACCTATGCTCTCCACGGTCACTGAAATATCGGATTCGCCCCAACTAGCATGTGGTCGATAGCCAAACAAATAATCCAGATGAGTAGAGGCAGGCCTGGAATGGCACTGCTGAGAACTGAGTCAGGTAAGATCTGGCCCTGATAGTGTGGTATGCTATGTCCAAAATACAGCTCCCGTAGGATTTTTGTGCTAAAATTGATTTTTTTGCAGTTTTGGCTTCTATAGGGACCAAACTATCGGAAAATGATGGGGGTCAAATTTTCAGACCCCTCCCTCATTTCCTGGGGGCGGGTCACTTCAGTTATGGCCCTATTTGGCTATGTATTCCCAATTTCCATAGGAATATTTTGCAAAAATACTTTGTTTTGCAGTTTTGGCTTCTATAGGGACTAAACTATCGGAAAATGATGGGGGTCAAATTTTCAGACCCCTCCCTTATTTCCTGGGGGCGGGTCACTTCAGTTTTGGCCCTATTCGGCTATGTATTCCCAATTTCCCATAGTATTTTTTGCTAATATTTATTTGTTTGCTGTTTTGGCTTCTATAGGGACCAAACTATCAGAAAATTACGGGGGTCAAATTTTCAGACCCCTCCCTCATTTCCTGGGGGCGGGTCACTTCAGTTTTAGCCCTATTCGGCTATGTATTCCCAATTTCCCATAGGATATTTTTGCAAAAAATGTTTTGTTTTCTGTTTTGGCTTCCATAGGGA
This sequence comes from Nannobrachium achirus, assembly GCF_963921795.1. Taxonomy (NCBI): domain Eukaryota; kingdom Metazoa; phylum Chordata; class Actinopteri; order Myctophiformes; family Myctophidae; genus Nannobrachium; species Nannobrachium achirus. The sequence goes on from NC_137819.1 coordinate 31,448,099, forward strand.
ACAAACTATCAGAAAATAACGGGGTTGACATTTTCAGACCCCTCCCTCATTTCCTGGGGGCGGGTCACTTCAGTTTTGTCCCTATTCGGCAATGCATTCCAATTTCCCATAGGATTTTCTTTTTTTTTTTGTTTTGCTAAAATTGTTTTGTTTGCCGTTTAGGCTTCTGGGAACCAAACTATCAGAACATGACAGGGTTCAAATTTTCATACCCCTCCCCCATTTCCTGAGGCGGCGAGGGGGAGGGGGGTTTCAGTTTTGGCCCTATTCGGCTCTATATTCCCATAGATTTAGTTTTTCTTCATTTCTGTTTTGGCTTCTTTAGGGACCAAACTGTCAGAAGATGAGGGGGTTCAGATTGTGCATGCAATTGAAGATGCCAGGGCAGAGCCCCTGTAGGAAGATCTTCCATGTGTCCCATATATGATCTGACGGAGGACGATTATTCTGTCAAAGTTCTTATTGTTGATGCCATGGGTGTGCTTCAGAACATGAAAAAGACAAAAAGCTGTCAGATCTTCAGGATGCATTCAGCAAAACGAATCATAACGATGATGGCTGGCTATGTTGAGGGTCGAGTTGTCTTTGATAGGTAATATTAGTTGTATATGGATCAGTCATTAAAAAATATGAAGTCTTCATCCAGAGATGAAGCTCACTATGTCCATCAAGGAACTCCTGACTGTGTGATCAACCAAGGAGAAGTTGACATGTTAGGCCAGGGACTGCTTGAGTATTTCTCAAGGGACAGTTCTTTCATGCTCTTTGTAGGGATGGACATCGGTATCGGCCAATATCAGAAATCGGCAGGTATCATATCAAACCGGCCAAATCGGTGATCGGCAGGTCACTGACATAAATATGCCAAAATCGGCCAATTGTATCTCTTGCACTGCACAGCATGATGCTCGATCCTGTGACGTAAACATTAGCAAGTAGCAGCCAGTCTACTTGGAGGCAGCCTACAGAATACAGATGGTGCTGATTACCTTTGCAATGTAAGGATATATTCCATAATCCTGTGTCAATGTCGTCTCCAAAAAGAAGGGGGGAAAAAGCATGCGTCACCTGCTTTCCTCCTGCCTAGTCCAGACGGTCATATTAGACTGGATATTGTCTGTGATTTTGGATATTGTACTATTGTGATTGATTTGGCATTAGTGTTCTTCTAGCTTATTGGTACTCAAATTGAAATTTTGAGGCCTACTTGGCCTGAAACAAAAGGGTATTGGAGCAACCCTATTTCCTAGTTCTTAGCTAAAGAAATCGGTATCGGAAAAATCGGTTTTGGCAGGTCAGACCTTCATAAAACCGGTGGATCGGTATCGGCCAAGAATTTTGCAATCGGTCCATCTCTAGCTCTTTGTCATATATGATACCTTCATAAGGGACATGATTTTGAAGAGGTTCACAGAACTTCGCACATCGAAGAGGCTGCTGACACCGATGTCCAATTGCCCTGAGCTCTGAGCTTCCACCAATTGAAGGGAATTGATGGAATTCACAGAGTGGAGGGTATGTTCTAGTCAGGTGTCTTGCCCTCCCTGCTCCAAAGGCAATACTTGAGCTCATCACATTTGGCTGCAAAGCAGGTTGCAAGGGACAGTCAGTCTCTGCAAGTGCTATGGCACTGGACTGGAGACTTTGCCAACAGTATAAAGGCCCATTCCCACTGGGTCAGATTAACAGATAAAGAAATATCTTTCTCCATTCAAGTGGATGGTAAGACACAGCTAAAAGAGACAGATATTTTCTTTTATCTGTATCTTACCATCCACTTGAATGGAGAAAGATATGTTTGTATCTGTTTATCTGGCCCAGTGGGAATGAGCCTTAAGGGAGGACATAGATAACAGTGACGATGAATAGATCCTGTATTTGACAAGAATAATAACAGGTCAGAAGTATAAATGCTACCCCATCCTCCTCACCTGAACTGTTCCTACCTAAACTATTGAATAGCCTCAGAATATACTGTGAAGTTGTTTATAAAGTACTGTAAAGTACTCCCCCCCAGGATATGAGGGAGGGGTCTGAAAATTGGAAACCTGTCATTTTGTGATAGTTTGGTCCCTATAGAAGCCGAAACAGCAAAGAAATCAATTTTGAGCAAAATACTCCTATGGGAATACATAGGTGAATAGGTTTTCTGATAGTTTGGTCCCTATAGAAGCCAAAACAGCAAGAAATCAATTTTGGCCAGAAAAAATCTTTGGGAAATTGGGAAAACAAGCCCGAATAGGGCCAAAACTGAAGTGACCCGCCCCCAGGGAAGAGGAGGGGGTCTGAAAATTTGACCCCCATCATTTTCTGATAGTTTGGTCCCTATAGAAGCCAAAACAGCAAAAAAAAAATATTTGGGAAATTGGGAAAACAAGCCCGAATAGGGCCAAAACTGAAGTGACCCGCCCCCAGGAAATGGGGGAGGGGTCTGAAAATTTGACCCCCGTCATTTTCTGATAGTTTGGTCCCTATAGAAGCCAAAACAGCAAAAAAATCAATTTGGGCACAACAATCCTATGGGAGATTGGGAAAACAAGGCAGAATAGGGCCAAAACTGAAGTGACCCGCCCCCAGGAAATGAGGGAGGGGTCTGAAAATTTGACCCCTGTCATTTTCTGATAGTCTGGTCCCTATAGAAGCCAAAACAGCAAAAAAATCAATTTGGGCAAAAAAATCCTATGGGAAATTAGGAAAACAAGGCCGAATAGGGCCAAAACTGAAGTGACCCGCCCACAGGAAATGAGGGAGGGGTCTAAAAATTTGACCCCCGTCATTTTCTGATAGTTTGGTCCCTATAGAAGCCAAAACAGTAAAAAAATCAATTTTAGCAAAGAATTCCTACGGGAATACATAGCATACCGCACTATGAGCTGTGTGCCGGCTAGACTCTTGAAGCCTCTGGTGATGATTGGGATTGGGAACAGGTGTGCAGAGGCACGCCTGTCTTCAGAGGTACTCTGTGATGTGCTTTGGCTCCCTCTCTTGGCCCAGACAAGTGTAGAGAGCTCTCCTCACATTGTGAAGGTGAAACCGTAACACTTTTTTGAGCTATAGTCTGGACGACTAGCAGTCTACTGACTATTCAGCCTTTGTTAGCGTTCTGGTTTGTCCCTGACTATTATTTTTTCTTCCTATCGCCAAAATAAAAGTCTGGGTTTCCGAGGCTAGTCCCTGACTGACCAACCAGCAGGCTCTATCTGCCTTGTCCTGCCCTGGTTCCGTCTTTTTAATGTTGAATTAGCTTAAAACATAATTGTTTTACACCGAGCAGTAGCTCCATTTTACTGAAACCAAGTTTGAAACAAGACTGCACTCTGATGAGGAGCAAACTTGTGCCTTTTTTTTATGTAGGTTTAGTTTAACAGTTTTGCTGACTGGCGCAAGTAATTACAATTGAACACACAGAATAACAATACGAAGAAACTGAATTACAATGGTAGTGGATGGAGTGTCCCACTGAGTGTCCCACCAAGACACAGCAACCAATGGGTGTGAAGAGGGGCGGGACAATGGGCGGGACCTGACAAAGGGTGAATTCTCAAGGACCACACACACAATTATTATTTAAACATAGTTTTCATACATCTAACAAAGGTAAAATAAATATATATATATATATATTTGTTTAAACATTTTACCATGGACCACATGCAATTATGCCATGGACCAGTAGTTGAGAAACAATGTAACAAACAATGTATATGGTGTGTACTGTCCTCAGGGTCAGCCCAGGACTCCTCAGCCAGGGAAGAGAGTCAGTGTTCAGGGTAGAAGTCGATGTTCCTCCATGGATGGAGTTCTTTCCTGCAGGTAAGAAACAAAACAAAACGCTGATGCTTAGTGATGCGCAGGTCGGGGTTTTTTAAAACCCGACTCACTCGACCCATTATGAGGGACCTATACCGAACCCAACCGACCTGCAAACGGGGTCATCTGTTAACACATTTAGGCCTAGAATTATTGAATGCTTTAACCAGTGACAAATAGCAGATATACAAGCTCACAGCTTGTAGATCTGCTATTTTTGAAAAAGTCGTGAAAATGTGTGCAAATCTTTGAATATATGTATTTTCAAAGCGAACATTTGTAACTCAAATGTTGCTTCCGGGTGGTCCCTGGAACTAAATATTTTGAGATGGGGGTCCGTGGCCAAATACATATCATTTTGGGGGTCTTTGACATGAAAAGGTTTGAGAACCACTGACATAGTAGTCTCTCAAGAACAGACTAAGGGCCCGTGCACACTGGGCCGAGCCCGGGGCCGATTCATCCCGATCAGATGTCGGCATGACCCCCCGGGAAAATCGTTCGGTCGGCCCCGGACTCGGTCTTGGGTTTGTACGGTACCCCGACACGATCGGATTATGTTAATGGTATTTTTATGGCCTCGGGACTCGTCGGTAGCTCTTCCGAGAATATCAAAAAAGCTTGATATTCTCGGGTCATCGGGTAGGAATCCTTTACAATTATTTTCGTCTGAATGAGCACACGGGATTGCTTCAGATTATATGAAGCCAGCTCCTCCTCCTTTTTTTTAGGCTGCGCAGAGTGTAGGCTATTCTGTCACCTCACAATAGAATAGCCTACACTTTTATTATTATTATTAGCCTACTTACTTTTTACTTTAGCCTACTTTCTCCCTAAAATGTTGTAATCACTTGTTCAAAAACGTTATAGCCTATAGCGTTCTTTTTTTGTTTTCTTTTTTTCTTCTGCGCAGTCATTTGGCGACAAGGCAGTGTATTCTATCACCTCACGAAAGCCTTTCCCCATATATATATAATATATTTTTTATATTTATAAAAGATAATAATATATTGGGCTATCATCATCCTTTTTGGACAGTTGGTTGAAGGCTTGGATGAGGCAATGGATTTTATTAAATCAATGATATTGGAGATGCGACACTCTCAGCCGTGTCTTGGATGCGCATCACATTGCACACTGCGAAAGTTTGGGTACAAACATTCCAGAAGAGTGGCAGTGATGGAGACTGTAATCTTTTAAAATATGTATAGTGAATGGAATCATACTGGACGACTGCATTATTATGCCCTTCTTAACTATGCGTAAAACAATTTACACCTACCAGAGGAGCGAGACGCGCGCTGGGATCCTTTCCACTTTATCACAGATGCAATATCTGTTCTTATTTTTATATTTAACTTAATATCTAGTAGTCATTATATAATATCTATAAAGTGAGACATACAACACAAGATCAAAATGTCGTGAGCTTGTAGCGCTAATATTTCAACACGCATGATTATGAAACCAAATGGAGCCATAGGCCTACGGCGGTTTCATTTTACGCCCTCAAGAAGATTAATAGGGTCCATTTGGTTACCATCTCCATAGGCGAGGAGGTGTAAACTGTACACTTTATCGTGCACATATATCCATTCTCAGAACAACAAATGCATTCCCCTTGTTTTCACCTAAAAACCGGATTAATTCTTCAAAATGTGGACTACATCACATCACAGATGCAGCGCACTCAAGGTAATTAACTGTCAAACCAAACCTCGCCGTTGTGACGCTGTAAAAGATGATTTGACAGCCAACTCCAAGCCAAATATATTATTAGCCTATCTTATATAAATAATATTTATATAAGATAGGCTAATAATATATAGGCTATATAATATCTTTATTATATTATAATAAAGATATTATATAGGCCAGGGGTGCCCAACCTTTTTTGACCCAAGGTCTACTTTGAAAATGTGCCACCTAGCTGAGGGCTACCAGCCCAAAATGTACCGTAACACCCATTCAATATACATGTAAAAAACAGAAAATATTAATAGATATTATAACATTGTACTCACTGTACTGTACTGTAATCATACTGTATAGTAGGAATTGTAATTGAATGAAACGATTGCAACTTCTCACATTGGGCATACAGACAGCATGACCATTTATTGCACACTCTGCATATTATGCACTGACAACACAGTTTAGTTTTTTTTTTCTTTCTTTTTTTATAGTTTTTTTTATAGTTTTTTTATAGTTTTTTTTTTGTCCTTTATTCCATGTCAGTCTCTCTACCTTAGTGGGAAACCTGGCACTGGGAAGAGGAGGCTAGCTTGTCAAAGTCAGGGTTGTATGAGCTGGTTGCAAGTTTTAGGCAGGCCACAAGGTGCTCATCTGTCATTGTGGCTCTGTACTTTGACTTGATGAACTTCATGTGAGAAAAAGCAGACTCACACAGGTAGGTTGATCCAAATTCAAATGGGTCTGAGCGGCTTTGGAGCAAGGAATTTCCTCCGCTCCATTCCTCCGCTCCGCTCCGCTCCAAGCCGACCCTATTGGGGCCGCGCGCCGCATGTTTCCAACAAAACAGAGCCGTGCGCAGTAGCCTACTAGTGCAGTGAAGCCTTGTAGGCACCGCGGAGACGGAGAGGAGAACAGACATAGAATTCCCTTTATCACGATTTCACTCATCCACACACGTAGGCTATGTTTATAATACATAGCCTACCTTGTGTCAGTTAAGTTATATATCACCAGCCAGTCAACGGATACGAATTCAAGTGAGACTGATTGAAAAACACACGCCACGACTCGCCTCCGTCTCTCGGTTGTGGTGATTAATCAATAACCAGCTGGATTTAATATTGCCCGTCTTATTAAAAAATACAATGCCTTAGATTAGATGGCGTCTTTTGTAACAGTGAACGCAGGTCTCCACCAAGCCGAGGCTCACGTAACGTTACCGCAGGCATTTGTGTTGGGAACACTTGTTGTGCAAAGCAAAGGAGAAAGTGTTTCGCATATGGTAGCAAAATCCTTTTTTTATTTTGGCTGGTGACTCTGATTGACGACCCTGAGCGGAGCGTGGAGCGAGCGCGGAGCGAGAAATGCGAAAATCAACGTGAGCGACGGAGCGGCGGGGAGCGGAGCGGTGCGGTGGCCGACCAGAGCGATGAGCGAGCGGGACAAGAGCCCTCTGGAGCGCGGAGCGGCTTTAGTTGCCGCTCCACTCCGCTCACATGCTCTGCTACACGTTGAGTTGAGTTCAGTCAACATCATCCACTCGCTCGGAGTCGTTTCACTGAAACGCCCGATGTATGTCCTCCCCCCCCGAATTAATAAATTATTTCTTTGAAATCATCTCGCGGTCCACTGGTAACCAGCCCGCGATCTACCGGTCGACCGCGATCGACTGGTTGGGCACCCCTGATATAGGCCTATCCCCAACTCTTGATTTTATTCCTCTTGAGGAATAAAAAGATTCCATCCGAGATCGCCAAGAGGCTAGAATCGCTAGACGTCGGTCTCGTGTGTAATGGTCTCAGATATTTCACTTGGCACAGCGGGATATACCGGGCCCGAATTCAAGACAGAGGATCGCTGTCGTTTGAAATGATCACCGATCAACCCCCCGGGCACGAGATCTGATCTGATGCAATATCTGCCCAGTGTGCGAGGCCTCTAACTGAGCTCCAGTTAAGTGAAGAGGACATTTTCGTCATGGCTAGCCAGATTGCTGACATAGAAACATAGGCTTTTAAAAAAAACTTGATTCAAAAGACATAGAATCGGGTCCAAATTCAAATTTTCACGATTTTTCAAAAATAGCAGATCTACAAGCTCGCAGCGCGGCACTCGGTGCCGCGCTGTGAGCTTGTATATCTGCTATTTTTCAATAGTTAAAGCATAAAATAATAATACACAATAATGTGTACCCGTTCTGAACGATCAATGAACACTACCCAAACTATGCATTGTTTGCGGGCGCCGGGCATGCAGGGTTGTCCTGCCTGCCCAAACCCATGATGTTGGGGTGGGTTAGTGTATCTTTTTTCCAACATCGTATCTCAAATTGAAGGTAACGACATGTTCCTTTGGATGTTGTCTGTATTCCCGATTCTGCATAATTCTCATAATAAACCCTATTCAATCAACAACTGCAGTCAATGGTTTTCAACCTTTTTCATATCAAGGTCCATTATGTATTGGGCATTTGAGCCACGGACCACCATTTGGTTACCAACTCTCCATCATTTAGCTGGGGACCACCTGGAGCCCCCTCAATGACCACTGGTGGTCCCCGGACCACTGGTTGAAAACCACTGAGACACGTGGTTAGAGTGCATAGACATGGATAGCTATCTTAATCAGTGGTTCTCAACCTTTTCAGGCTGCAACCCCCAAAATAATCATATTTTAACTGGGGACCCCCACCCTGACGAGCACTAAGAGTTGAGGCATTACATTTTGTATATCACGGTTCTATTGTGAAAATAGCAGATCTACATGCTGACAACGTAGATCTGCTATTTTCAGAATTTCTGCCTCTAATATTTGACAATTTGGACAATGTTTGATTTGTCATTTCAGAGGTACTAAAAAGTCCTTTAATTGTCACTTTAGAAATGTGCTATACACTTAAACTTTATGTTGGTTGGTTTACTGTTTGGTGAGAAAACAGTGTTGCACATTAAGCTAATCATCTGGGGACCCCCAAAATAATGTGGGTTGAGAACCACTGATCTTAATAATAACAATATCTAGATAACATAATGGTAAATGGTCCATTTATATAGCGCCTTTATCCAAGACGCTTTACATAGATTGTGCATTACATGCATTACATTCACAACATTCACACACACATTCATACACCGATGGTGCAGGAAATCATGCAAGGCACCAACCTGCTCACCGGGAGCAACTAGGGGTTCAGAGTCTTGCTCAAGGACTCTTCGACATGAACTCAGGGTGAACCCTTCATGCTCTAATGACGGTTTCTCTACCCCTGAGCTATGCCACCACATACATGGCAACTATCTAACATTCTAAATACATACTGAAATGTTTCCTCCAGACCAGTGCTGCTGCGTTCAGCCCAGCGACGCGGTCCCACTGAGGAGCTGGCTGGAGGTCAGCAGTCTGAAGGTCAGCCTGCTGGTCAGCTACACAACCTCATCGCTCAGAAGATGCAGAGAGCTCAAGAACTGCTGGAGGAGATGAGACTACAGGTAAGGATGTATGGAGAGCTAAACGTGGGTACAGATCATGCTGGCAGGCAACAGTGAAAATAACCAATGTACTATCAGCTATTTTTGCTACTTTTGAAAGAAGTGAAAGTGAAGCTTGTGAGTATAATAATAACTACATCATTGGACCCACTGGAACACAGGTTATTTTTTTTCCATTCCATGAAAATGTACAGTTTTGGACTGCAGCAATTGGATGGATGGTGAATTTATTGATTAATTCTTTGATTGGTGACTATAGTGTATTATTCTGAACACAATATTTACCAAACAACCCCTCTCGTGGGTGGACAGCACTGCAGTACAGCAGGTATGGGACCGCTGCGCTGCAACAGCGGCTTCATGTTTTCTCCCATCAAACACAGGAGCTCCACAAGGCTGAGAGAGGGCGAGGAGGGGAGCATCCCTATCCCAGAGGAGTGGACTCCCCGCGTCTCCATCACCTCCGCGGCTCTGACTCTTCTCACTCCAGGTAGAGACACAACACTGCTTCTCATCTCAGTGTATCTTACCTATATTGCCTATTATTAGCTCGCGTTACATTGCTATTGGTGACTTATCTGTCAAGAATAACAGAATGAAACAAGCATTTCGCCTTCCCCAAATGGAGTACCAGGTGTATTTTTTTCCTCCATACAACGAGTGAATGATTTCACTATCACAGAGCACAGAAGCAACGGATAAAGACGATGGACAATTTGACTTCTGTCATGCCTAGGTAGCGGTACAACCCAAGGTTCTACCAAAGCCGAACATTACTTTGAGCTAAAGTAAGCCAAAAAAAAATTATTGTCTGTCCTCAGGTCACCTGGCTCTCCTAGAAGCAGGAGCAGCGAGTCTCCACGTCTACGAGGAAAAGACTCCCCTCGAACACGAGGACGCGAATCTCCTCGCTCTAAGGCCAAGAAGAACCGCTCCAAAGGCAACGAGTCGCAGAAGTCGACGGAGTCTCCTCGTGTCCTGAGAGTCACCACCGCTTCCCCTCGGTCGGCCTGCGCCAAGAGTGCCGCCCCGCCCGGCGGTCTGGAGCACCACATGGACTCCTCTCCTCCTCCCGACCGGCTGGACGGCGGCTCGCCTAAAGTGTCCGAGTCCTCCGAGCCGTGTCGGAAAGCGGCGGCTTCTCCTTGCGGGAGCAGCGACTCCGAGTCTCCTCCCCTCCCGCAGAGGAGCTTCCAGGAGTCGCGGAGTCGCCGAAACTTCCCCAGTCTCTCCAAGTCGTTCGACTTGCCCCATCCCGGGAGCCCCGCGTCTCCCCTCGCCAAGACCTCCCTGAAGGACCTCCTCCGGCAGAGGAGCTTCGACTCGTCTGCCCCGCGCTCCACACCTCCTCCTCTGTCCTCCTCCTCCTCCTCCCGGCCCTGCCAGCTCTCCGAGGAGGAGTCGGAGGTGGAGAGGAGGCGGGCGGAGGCCGAGGTCCTCCTGGAGGAGGCGGTGATGTCGTGGCGGGAGGCGCAGGAGGTCCTCCAGGAGGTGAGGGACCTGCAGAGCCGGACGCTGCGGCGGCAGCGCCGGCAGACCTACGACAAGACCGTGCCGTCGTCGTCGCCAACGACCCCACCGTCCACGGAGACGGACAGCGCCGTGCCCATGGCCACCGCGGGAGGGGCGGAGGGCGAGGAGGAGGAGGAGGAAGAGGAGGACCCGTCCGTTTTGCTAACGTCACCGGAAGATGACCAATCAGAGATGGCGTGATTAGCATATTTTTCCCAAGACGGATTGTTGAAATTTGTCGATACGGGTTTTAAATGTCCAAAGTTTAGACTCGTGGCGTTTTTTAAGCTGACATGTTTTTAAGCGTTTCTCTTTTTTTCTTTTTCAATTTGACATAAAAAAATTAAGTAGCCTACAGTATACTTTACCCTCAGGCTATGATGACTTGAGAACATTTGTCTCAATGAAAGGCTCTGGGATTTTATTCATCATCAGCGTTTACTAAGCCTGAAAAGTGCTGGAAATGTACAGAATTTTTAAACCGTTTTGCCATTTACAAGGCGTGGCATTAATCTTCCAGGCAATTGGCTCAGCTTTAGCCAATCAGATGAGCTTCCTCAGTCTCCGGGCTGAATGTCACAGACCGTGCACTTGAAATGTTCTCCTCCCTAAACAAGTTTTAAAGAGGATAACTTCACATCCTTATGACAAAATGTCACTTTTATTCTTTATCTCTTCTTTCTTTCTGTGCTTGGTGTTGAAGGAGAAAGAGAGAGAGAGAGAGAGAGAGAGAGAGAGAGAGAGGTGACAACAATGTTTACTGTTTTATTGTTGACTGATGATGAAGCAATGAAAGCAATTTTTTAGCACAAGTTAACTTTTTTCAGGTGTGAAGTAGCTGGTAATTTGTATACTGTATTTCTTCTATATGATGTGATATTGTGTGTTATTATTGTAAATAGTACTTCTCACTGCAGCGTTAACTGCTGTTGGTTCGAAACCTTGTGACAAACAAACACAACATACAACTCACATGACACCGACAGGGCTGTGGGTTCTGTTCTGTGAGCCCTATGGCCAGAGCGAAGCACTATAACACGTTATGTTACATAGAAAAGCACCAACACAGCCAGTTAAACGAGCAAAGCACTAGCCAGCATTATGTTGTTACAGAGCAAAGCACTTAACACAGCCAGTTACAGTTCGGTCCGGTTGGGCTCCCTGAACTGAAAGTGGAGCAGTGTGTAGGCTGCATTACAGCAGTGGTCCCCAGTTAAAATATGATTATTTTGGGTCTCGCGGCCTAAAAAGGTTGAGAACCTACTGCTCTAAGCCTCTACATAGGAAGGTAACATTGATGAAAGGTGCTCCTCTCCCAAAAGTTGTACTGTTCTTCCGCCCAGAGCACTCCAGCAAGTAATGCTGGACGCTATGGAGCGCTGAGACACGATGCTCTGCAGTCTGCACTGGGAAGAGGAGTGCTCCGGCACAAACGTGCTGGCAGCTCGAAGAATGCTTTCTGTGGAAGGGCTCCCAACACAACCAAGAGTTCCAGATTAAAGCAATAACACTGCCAGAGTTGCGTGTAACAGAGCAAAAGCACCAACACAGGCAGAGTCACAAACTGACTGTCAGATTAAGTACTGTCTGTTTACATGTTCACCTGATTCAAAGGGTTCATTTATGAGCTGAGTGACTTTAAACCTAGGGCAGGATTTACAATATTCTCTCAACCCATTTAGAACAGGTACACATTATTGTGTATCATTATTTTATGCTTTAACTATTGAAAAATAGCAGATATACAAGCTCACAGCACGGCACCGAGTGCCGCGCTGCGAGCTTGTAGACCTGCTATTTTTGAAAAAACGTGGAAAATTAGAATTTTGACCCAATTCTATAAGTGTCTTTTGAATCCTTCTAAGGTTTTTTGAAAAAGCTATGTTTCTATGTCAGCAATCTGGCCAGCCATCGTTAAAGAAAAGGTCCTTTTCACTTCAACTGGAGCTCAGTTAGTCTGTTCTTGAGAGACTGCCATGTCAGTATTTCTCAAACCTTTTCATGTCAAGGACCCCCAAAATGATATGTATTTGGCCACGGACCCGCATCTCAAAATATTTAGTTCCAGGGACCCCCCAGAATCAAAATTTGAGTTACAAATGTTCGCTTTGAAAATACATATTCAAAGATTTGCACACATTTTCACGTCTTTTTTCAAAAATGGCAGATCTACAAGCTCGCAGCGCGGTACTCGGTGCCGTGCTGTGAGCTTGTATATCTGCTATTTTTCAATAGTTAAAGCATTCAATAATTCTAGGCCTAAATGGGTTTTAACAGAATGAACCTTAAGCATCCCGGATCTGGGCATGTCATGATAGGCAAACGTTCTGCAAAAATAGGTGAATATTCTGCAAATTAGATAAAGAAAAAAGCTTGTAAATGGACTACTTTTGCTATTCGTCCTACAAAGATGTATATAATGTATGTTTTAAGTGGCTGTGTGATTCCCAACCTGATCACCCAAAGTGATTAAGAAAAATCATAAATTCTTCCTACTTTTTTTACTTGAGAAAAAAAGTTAAGAGAAGTTGATATTCATAAAAAAAATCATATGCTGTATATTTAAGTTCCCTCCTGAGATGAAACTTGAGAGCAAATGGAATTCCTGAAAGGGAATGTTTTCTGATTTTGTATTGGGCTTGTTTCAACCACACGCTCCTTGATGGTGTGCGGTTGTGTGTGTGTTTATGCACGGCAGGTGTGTGTTGACCTGAGCATTTTAACGCAAACACAAATACATGCATGAATGGACACAAGAGCACACATGCACGCAAGCACTCATGCACGCACGCACAGAGATCCCCTAGGTAGCCTAACTGTCTTTCCTGTGCTCTTTGCACTCTGCTTACTGTATGTGACTAGTCACCCTGTCTTTTGTAGACTAGGGTTTATGTTTACTCTGATCTTGCACTCTTAAGTCGCTCTAAGAGCGCCTGTTAAATGCCGGAAATTGTAAAATATACATCGCTCTTCTTGGTAAACAGTAACAAGCATAACGAAACTGTCTCTGTTTTAAGATGTTCTCTACTGTAAGTCAAATTATCATCATACATTTCAGCTGCTCTCCATGAAGACATTTCCATAAAGTCCTGGTGACACTGTACTGCTAGTTTAAAGCTGAATACTGTGGTTCTATTGAAAATAGCACATGTGAAAATCCAACATAACGCTTCCTAACAGGTTTTGTTTGTTGGGAGCCCCCAGTCTCTGTAAAACCATGTGATTTTCCAGCACAGAGAGAGCTAGCAAGCCATGTCAGAACGCATTGGGAAGTGTTGTCATATTTTAATAGAATTGGAGGATTGAGGTTAGAAATCTGTATAACTCAAAAGAGACCTGTGTGTTTGATTCTTGTACAAGCACTGTTTTGATTGTAACATTCTAGTATCTGTCCCGTTCTACAGATACATACCAGAATATCGAATCAAATTCAACATTACCTCCCAGCTCCTATACTGCAGGAGTGCCCGTCTCCCCGCCACAGAAATAGAAACACAGGCTTCCTGTCTGCGGTCACGTGGGCAGAGTACCGTGCCGCTCTATTGGCCGAGAGTCAAAGGATGAGTTATAGGTCAGTGAGGCACAAGAACAAACACACGCAAAGAGCATGTATAGAGATATACAGTATGCATGAACACACACACATGATACACGCAAGCGCACATGCACACAAGCGAACACACACACACACACACACACACACACACACACACACACATTGAGGTAGATTAAACAGCAGATGAGTGAATGTAGGACAAAACCACCTCGCTCCATTTACCATCAGTACCTCTCACACTCAACACACTGTGCGTGTGTGTGCATATGTGTGAGGATTGTGTGTGTGTGTGTGTGTGTGTGTGTGTGTGTGTCTGTGTGTTACTGCTGTACTCTGCAACACTGTGATGTTTTGGAACCTTGACTCCTTCTTCCAGCAGCAGAACCAAAGAGCTTTGTTGTGTTGTCATCAGACACTGCTGCATCCACTGGGACCAGTTAACATCCTGCACCACACTGGTTCTCAACCTGTGGGCTGGGGCCCTGCAAGTGGGCCCCCAAATAATTGGCAAAACACTAAAAAAAAGGATTATGTAAAAAAGAAAATGGCATGGCAAAACCTTATAAAGGGCCTTTTCATTGTTATACCAATGAATAGGAACTTAATGGGGTAGTTCACCCAAAGAAAACATATTTTCTATCTATTACACGCGCCATGAAGATTGAATTCATGGGGATTGTTTTGTTTTTGTGACATTCCTGAGCCAATAATTTGATGACCAGGTGGCTGCTCAGTAGGAGACTCAGGAGACTCTTTGAGTCTCCTACTGGATAAACTCTGGCTTCCTACACACAGTAAAGTCACCTGCCCTCTCCTTCATAGGTGAATGAGGGGGAGAGTAGAATCCAATTCATTCCCTATGGAAGTCACATGGTTTCAAGCCTCTTGGCTTAAAGCGACGACGCCCTACCCCAAGAGGAAAATGCATGAAACCATGTGACTTCCATAGGGAATGAATTTGATTCCACTCTCCCCCCTCATTCCCTTAGGACAAGGAAAGGGTATATCACTCTTTAGTGTGAATGCATTCTGCCGGTCATCGCAGATCATCAAATGATTGGCTTAGGAATGCGAAAAAATGAAAAACTAATCTACATGAATCCAAGGCTTCATGGGGTGTGTAATTGGTAGAAGCTAGTGTTTTGGGGTGAACTAATCTTTTAATATATCGTTGCAGAAACCTGGTATATCCAAGTTTCAAGTTTATAAGATTTTCGTAAAGTAAAGCCCCTGCTTCATCGTACAAGATTGTCTCACAAAACTAGTGAAAACAGCAGATCTACAAGCACACAACGGCTCGCATCTGTAGATCGGCTATTTTCACTAGCTTAAATCATTTTTAAAACACAAAACGAACGGTTTTGGACATACAAGGTTTCCACCCGACAACGGCGATATACTACGTTGGTACCACACAATCGACTGATTTGATCGTTAAAATAAACTTGCTCTGAAATCTGTACGCGGCCCCATCCATTTCCAAGTGGGTCCAGATCAGGTTGAGAGCCACTGGTATAACACACTGTGTACAGGGATGAACGGCAGACCAGTTGAGAGGTTATTTAACATTTTTTTGAGATTTTAAAAGTATGCAATGAAATTACCAAAACATATTTGGAAATATATTTTCACCACATATCTTGTGGTCTATCTGTGTATTTTGGCCACTTTGTTTGTTTTGTAAATTTTTAGACGTACCGTATGACATGTTGTGTTGCTCTGCGTGTGAGCGAGGGCTGGGCAACACGCCTATTATTTAATTGATAGTGTTTTTTTTTTTACTTTCCTTTTACAGGTTTTAATCACCAAATTATTATTTATTTATTTATTTTTAAACCCATTGTGAGATTGTAGATTGGCTATTTTGATTTTTTTTTTTACAATTTGTGGAAAAACGAACGAAATATATTGTTATCGTCATAATGTTGATATCAAAGTATTTGGTCAAATATATTGTGATATTTCATTTTGTCCATATTGCCCAGTCCTTCAATACCATTAGATACCAGTAGAACCTAGTAGATCCCATAGAACCCAGTATATACCAGTAGAACCCACCAGTAGAACTGACCTTCAGAGACAAACGGCACTCTTTGACTTTGGCCAAAATATGTTTTCAAAAAATATTTTTTGTTCATGTCTGTAATATTTCTGAATGTTTTGGAACATAAATGTGAAGTGTGTGTGTTGGTCAGTGTGAGGTATGATATTTTAGCTTTGTGAAAGACAAGGTTATATATTCTGTAAACATAAATAAATCCTTTACAATCAGAGTCTGTTATTCTCTGATCAATCTGTAACTATCCTTCTCACTAGTTCTATCTCACCAGTTCTCCATGTCACTCTTTTGCTGTCACTTGTTTTCTTTATAAATTATGATGGTCATACACACAGACATCAAGCTTTATACAAATTTGGACAATGACATGAAATGAATATATATTAATTCTATTTGACAATTACTGTGTTCTTGTACCAGACCCCCTGATTGAAAGACTGGTGTTTTATTCTATTTCAACGTACAGGCATGGATCAGTTTGTCGCAATTAAGGCCCAACCATGGCCATATTTGAGTACCTTTCAAAGTAGCTTCCTCAACACTGTCTCCAAATGTAAGCTAGTACAGCTAAATACCCGTATGTACCATGTGTAGCAGGTAATGCTCTTACTCACTTGTTCACTGTAGCACTCCTTGCCTTGCATTTTCTCTATATTTCTCTTTCCTTTTTTCTCTCCTCCCTAAGGAACACACAGTAGGGGGTAGGAAAATACATGCACGTGCAGTTGCTATACGAACGTGCACACACACACACACACACACACACACACACACACACACACACACACACACACACACACACACACACACACACACACACACACACACACACAGAGAGAGAGAGATGTATTGGAGTTAGTGTTTCTCTCTCCATTAAAACAGGGCAGATTTAACATACAAGGTTGATTCAGGGCTCTGTGTGTGTGTGTGTGTGTGTGTGTGTGTGTGTGTGTGTGTGTGTGTGCAGGGTTGTTAAGTAACGGATTACATGTAACGGGATTACGTAATCAGATTACAAAAAACTGGTAACTTGTAAAGTCTCAGGTTACATTTTAAAATGTGTAATCTGGATTACAGTAACGGATCTAAATGATGGGGGTTACATGCTGGATTACATTCTCCCTTGCCCTCATCAATTTTACAAATAAGTTATAACGCCAAACAATAAAATAATCAAGTCGAATCAATGTAAAGTACTGCCACTTTGTTTAAGTAAAATTATGTTGTCCTTTTCCTAATTTCATAGGCTCAATATTCTTGTCTAGTTATCAATGGTAAAACTTGTTTTATTTAATTAAATAGAGTTTTGCTAAAAAGTAATCCAAAAGTAACTGAAAGTAACTAGCAGTTACTTTTTAAATTGTGATAATCAGATTACGTTACTGACTACATTTTCTTTGCAAGTAACTTGTAACTGTAGGGGATTCCTTTTTAAAAGTAACCCTAACAACCCTGTGTGTGTGTGTGTGTGTGTGTGTGTGTGTGTGTGTGTGTGTGTGTGTGTGTGTGTGTGTGTGTGTGTGTGTGTGTGTGTGTGTGTGTGTGTGTGTGTGCACATGCGTGTGCGTGTGTGGAGAGAGAGACAGCGTCAACAGCCTGCAGCATCTGCTCATACTTCAGCTCCATCCCTCATTCTCTTCCTTATCTACTCTCTCCTTTTCCCTCATCCCACATCATCCCCCCCATCATCATCCCTCCATCTCTTCATCTGTCTTCTCTGAATCAAATTGTATGTCAGACTGGGGGGTTGGGGTGGGTATTGAAGACAAAGAGAAACACAGAGACTACCAAGGCAAGGTCTAAACCGATCTGCGGATCATCAACGTATAACTTACTTGGGACTTCTTGTAGGCTACTTAATTCTGCGTAGACACTTTCAGTAGCCGTTCTTCAATCCCCAGTGTAGCATATGCCAATGGTCAGTGCTCATGTGCGAGTTCAGATCCATTGGTCAACCCGCTGAGGAGATGAAGGGACTGTAGTGTAAATGGTAATTGGTGCATTTATATGAGTTTTTATCCAAGGTGCATTACGTTCACCCACATATTGACCAATCCACAGCAGATGAAACCATGCAAGGCATGAACCTGCTTATCAGGAGCAAAGGGTTTCAGCGTCTTGCTCAAGGACACTTTGACAACAACTCAGGGGGAGACTGGGATCGAACTGGGAACCTTCTGGCTCTACCTCCTGAGCCACTGTCTGACGCCCCTCTGACGATTCTTTGATCGTCTGGCTGTACGCTAGACTAGATGGACTGGGGGTGGACAGATGGACCGAGGTTTGTCTGTCTTTTGTAGGATAATAGGATAACACCACATCTACAAAAACAAAAGATAACACACTGACCCAGTTTACTGACTGCCGAAACAATCTGTCTGTCTGTGTGTCTGTGTGCCTGTCTGTCTGTCTGTCTGTCTGTCTGTCTCTCTGTCTGACAAGACATCTCTCCTCTCCCCTCCCCTCCTCTGAATAGTAAACTGTCTTTTAATTGAGCATCACACTTCCAGGGGCACCGATTTAGCAGCTGTTAACGGCTCTAAACGTGCGCGCGAGCACACACACGCACACACACACACACACACACACAGACACGCGCGCGCGCACACCACCCCCTCCCTTCACCCAAGCCCCCCTGTCTCTTACTGGTCTCTTGGGATACCCCCCTCTATCCTTAAATTCACGCACGCACGAACGTGCACACAACACACACACACACACCACCCCCAAGGCTCCACCTGCTTCTTCCCAATCCCCCAATCAGAATCCATTTAGCCAGCTATCAATCACCCATTATCCCGCTGTGAAAGGTCAACACAGATCACATGGTTCCACTCCTCTTAATCCGATGAGACATTTCAACATCAACACATCCTAGATCAGTAATATCACGACCAAGGAACGACAAGGATCACATATCCTGGATCAGCGACATTACAACCAACCAATACTTAGGAGTACAGGGATCAGATCCTAGGTCAGTGACATATACAACTATAACTAGTAAGGACCAGGCACGTGCACACATAGAACTGCCCTCTAGAAATCCATGCCGTACGCCACATCTCCAGTATTGACTTGATTATGCAATATGCATAGTTTAGTGTGGTATCACGTACCGAAAATAGCCAACCTCCAAGCTGCGACTCGTTGTGAGCTTGGAGGTCTGCTATTTTTGATATTTTCACCAAAGGCCCTTTTAGAACATTCTCTGCACGAGACATCTCTGGGAAGGAGTGCAAGCATCAGGCAGCTGCCAAGTGGCAGCAGGCGAGAGATCAGCCGCTGACCGGCCCGTCCGCGTCAAGTAACTACTATATATTTAAATACTGTACTTAAGTACAATTTTGAGGTATTTCCAATACTTCTACTCCACCATCTCAGAGGCAAAGGCAAGTATTGTCCACTACAATTATTTAAAAAACTTTAGTTACTAGTTTTACTTTGCAGATATAAATTATAATATAATAAAATGTACATAAACCACAGTGGCTATTTGAAAATAGCTTATCTACAAGCTCACAACGCATCACGACGTGTAGTGAGCTTGTAGATCTGCTATTAATATCAATACTTTTACTTAAAGGGGAAGACCACCCAATATTGAACTATGTCATTAGGCCTAATATACCTTAGAGGAGTTGTGTGGAAATAGAAAAAAATTTCCCCCTCTTCTGTGTTGCCTAGAACTGGAGGATTGATTTTGGGGTTTGTATTATAAAGTACAACTTGATGACATCACACATTGTACTTTACAATACAAAAATCCCCAAATCAATCCTCCGGTTCTAGGTAACACAGAACTCTATTTCCACACAACTCCTCTAAGGTATATTATTGACATAGTTCAATATTGAAAATGGGTGGTCTTCCCCTTTAAGTAAAATGTTTGAGTACTTTTTCCATCACTGGCTGCAGGACATATTATTACAGCATATCACTGGTGGTGGTGGGAGATCTCCAGCACCACCGGAGATCCCTCTTCCCACACAGCCTGTTTTCACTGTCATGTATTAAGGTGCATTGGGAATTGACGAATAAAGAAAAATCTGAATCTGTGAGAAGCAATTTCACAACGGCTTTTCGATTTTCTTGCACTCATATTGAAAAGTAGACACCGAAACCAATCGTGTGCTTTTTAATCCCGTCCAAATTCATGTGCAAGGAGGAGGTAGACTGAAATCTGTCTTCATGATAAATTCATAAGGCTGCTTGGTATGTGTCTAATGAGAGGATTTGGGGGGAGGTGGGTCTGGTTATCTCTACAAAAAAAACCTTCAACACAGAATTTACTGCAAGAAAAGCAGCAACACTGTAACACAGAGAAGAGGAGACCTGGGATGTCAAATAGCTACCTAATTTATCCCAAGGGGGAACTTCAGTTTTCAGCTTAACCCAGCAGCTGAGTGCTGCCCACAGAGGAGCCTGGAGGGGGAGCAGTTAGGGGTTAGGTGTCTTGCTCAGGGACACTTCGACGCAGAGCTGACATCTGCAATGTACTGTATAGTCTACTGTCTGAACAGAGTTCTTGTCTAATAGTCCTCTGACTGAATACTGTTTGTGGATTGCAATGCTGCTGATCTAGGGTGTGATCCCTGTACTTACTATTTAGACCAGGGGTATTCAACAAAATTGTCCAGGGGGCCACATTGACAGAAACCCAAGGGGCCAGGGGCCGCACTAACGTATCCACCCCCCCCCCCCCCCCCCCCCAGCTATTAATCTAATGAACACTTGAAACAACGGGCACGACCACATTTTCACTACTACATTTTCACAAACAAGCACATTTTCATCTAACTACATTGCAAAGCAGAATACTTTTCAAGTAGAATACTTTTCATGTTAATGTGCTTAATTTCTGTTCAACAAGTTGACAACTGTACACATGCTTTCTTGTTTAAAACCTAGTGCTAACTGCATCACACTAGTGATGGCCAACCTGGCTTTGATGCTATCTTAGAGTAGATGTCGACCTTATTGACAGTGCACACACAATTGCCTTCTTTGATGCTTTAACGATGCTCAACGAGGATCAGATGGGTCGCAGACACACACACTCCACTCTGCTGCAGTGCTCTGACTGGAGTCTCTTCACTTGAATATGATTAGGGATTACTGTGATTATGGTAAGATGAAGCTCACGTTTCATATCGCGCAAACCATACCTATAACGTTCATTAGTCTCCACAAAAAAAAAAGTTTTTTTTTTCTTTTTTCCAAAAATCTTTTTTTTTTTTTTTTCAAAATTGTTCCAGGGGCCACAAGGAAGGTCCCTGCGGGCCGCATTTGGCCCGCGGGCCGCCAGTTGAATACCCATGATTGTAATGTCAAAGCTGTAAAAGAACCCTTATACCCATCCCAGAAGAACCATGAAAAACCCTGAGAAAAAATACCCTGTACAACAGTAGAATCCTTTAGATTAGAAGAACCAGTAGAACCTGTTAAAAGCTAAACTTTGGAAGAACCCTTTAGAATAGGATCAGAGCCTTTGAGTCAGTTTTTGTTGCGACCATCAGGTCGCAGTTACTATCAAAACCTCGACCAGATGTCCGTCTGTCAGTCAGTCTGTCACATGTCACACTTTTGCCCTTTTCATATCTCCGCAACCGTTGCCCCGATCCATGCCAAATTTTGCACACACACTCCTTGCCTGCCAAGCCACAACCTCCACCCATCAACTCTCACATGACCCTCTTCTAGCGCCACCATGAGGCCCATTCTTGCAAAACACATCTTTGGACACTGCTCCTAAAACTTTTAACCTCAAATCACGCAAATCGGTACACACTTGGTCTACACTCATGTCTTCAACATGGATCTGTCCCCTATAGCGCCGGTCTACACTCATGTCTTCAACATGGATCTGTCCCACATAGCGCCACCATCAGGACGATTTTTTTTTCAAACACATTTTTGGACACTTCTCCTAAAGATTTTGCCCTAAAATCACGCAAATCAGTACACAGTATGTCTACACTCATGTCATCACCATGGATCTGTCCCAAATAGCGCCACCATCAGGCCAATTTTTTCAAACACTTTTTTGGACACTGCTCCTACACATTTTGCTCTCAAATCAGGCTGCGACCTGACAGTCGCTTATCTCCCGATTAGGGAGTCTTACTGTTTTTTTTATACTGGATGTACTAAATCAAAGTGCAATGGTGCTCAATGTGTGTGTATGTATGTATGTATATATATATATATATATATATATATACGTATGTGTGCGCACATCTGCCCTAAAAGCTCTTGTCATGTTATTTTTATGAGAACCCCATGTGTGCTGGGCGGTCAGGTGAGAGTGAGAATACACACACACACACACAGTCTCTCTCTCTCTCTCTCTCACACACACACGCACGCACGCACGCACGCACGCACGCGCACACACACACACACACACACACACACACACACACACACACACACACACACACACACACACACACACACACACACACACACACACACACATCTCTGAGTAATAGAACTGAACACATGACCTCAACATATATTGCCAACAACCTTATATGGGAATATCAGCATTTCCATACACATACCGGTAGGTGATGACATCATGGATCTCTATTTATGAGCATAAAAGGGACAAGGACTGACAGATACAGATATCTCCATATATGGGCATAAAATGGACACAGACAGGCGGGTACAATGGGTACTCTGATGACAAAGCACCCGACACCATGACTCAGACATATTGGTTGGATCGGCAGTGTGGCTTAGGTGCGGCCCCAACCTCTAGTTAAGTATAATGACACAAATAGGGTTAATTTTATGTCATGTTCGACTCTAAAGAATTAAGGAATAGCAACATGAACATGTTTTGATTGATTGATTAACTGATTAGTTCGTTCATTCATTCATTGACTGACACCCACTGATTGATTCATTGAAAAAAAAAACATCTCAAAAGCTTATTTCCATTGTGGCCCTATTGATGGCCCTATATTGATAATGTGAAGGGTTGAATAGCAATATGGTTTTCATTCTACATTAATGATCTGATTATGTACGAGTTTCATGCCTTAAAAGGTTCTCATGCACACATCCTACTAATAAATGACCAAAAAATGTCTGTCTGTCCTATGTCTGATACGGTGTCAGACCGCCATTCCGAAACACCGCCATTCCGAAACAGGGTTAGGGTTAGGGTTAGGGTTAGGGGTAGGGTTAGGGGTAGGGTTAGGGTTAGTTAGGGTTAGGGTTAGGGTTAGGGTTAGGGTAAGGGTAAGGGTTAGGGTTAGGGTTAGGGTTAGAAGTCAATGTTCGGAATGGCGGTGTTTCGGAATGGCGGGGTGTAACCGTCTGATACACGCATGCTGACATTACTGTTACTAAACAGTGCCCAAATTTGGGGATAACTGACATCACTGATACCGCCGCCTTTACTGCGCACGTGTTGCTGCCATGGTAACAGACGCATGCTGAAACAGTGCCAAATTTGGAGATTACTGACTAACTAATGAC
Source organism: Nannobrachium achirus (assembly GCF_963921795.1). NCBI lineage: Eukaryota > Metazoa > Chordata > Actinopteri > Myctophiformes > Myctophidae > Nannobrachium > Nannobrachium achirus. Next base: position 31,471,713 of record NC_137819.1, read on the forward strand.
TGTCTAATTTTAGTCGACTAAATATCATAAGATTTTAGGCGACTAAATCTACAGTTGATTTAGTCGACTAAAATGTATTTTGGCAGGCCTTGATGGCATAGTAATGACTGATTTTACACTTAGTTGCATGCTTAAAATAGCAGATCTACAAGCTCACAACGTGTCGCGCTGCGACGCGTTGTGAGCTTGTAGATCGGCTATTTTCAGCACGCAACACCTGCAACCAAAAATAAAATGACTCTCCTCTCCACTAGTCCCTCCCTGACGTTTTAGTCTAGTTTTTATTTTGTTGATGAAATTGTCAATATATTTAGTCTTAGTTTTAGTCACCACAGCTTAGTTTTTGTTTAGTTTTCGTCAGTGAAAAAAACACAGTCGACAAACATTTTTCGTATAGTCGACAAAATCAACACTGCTCTGGTGCACACCACATAACCCAAACTGCACATAATTCAGAGCACATATTTTTTAACAGGCAAGGACTCATTTTTAATAACTACCGTAAACGTTTTGGCAACTTGGTGGATATAATTGTCATGATGCAACAGTGCTAAAGTGTTCCTGCTGCTTTCCACTGCGGTTTGTACAGAAACACCTGCTGAGTCTCTGCTTTCAGCAGCTGCAAAAGATCATCTGAGTATTTCAGTGGAATCTGTGAAAGCAGGGGTGTCAATTGGGTATGGCAGGGGTATGCAGCTGCCATACCCTGGGTCAAGGGGGGAAAATAAAAGTTACTTTTAAATATAAATCCATGAATGTCTCTTTGTCTATCTGCGCTGGTTATTATGTTGTTAAATTACAGTAAAATAACTACAAAATGCAAAATTTAACATAATGGTCACTTTAACAAGGTATTATAATTATATTCTCCACACTTGTATTCTCCCCAGCTTGACAAAATGGTATATTACCAGGTTCCGCAGGTCAGTTGCACCGGTGCAATGCATTATTGTTAATTGTGGCACGTTTACTAACATGCTAAGTTTAGCTGCACTTGAAAAAACATTCTAGGCTGCCATATCCAGCCCAAGAAACCGTAGAAACCTATTTTTTTTATTTTTTTTTCAGACATTGTGAAAATAGCCGATCTACATGCTGCGAGGCGTTGTGAGCATGTAGATCTGCTATTTTCACAATAGAACCGTGTTTATCCAAAATGTAATGCCTATTTTCCATGAGGACTCCCATCTTTGCCATACCCTAGCTTTTGCTGAACTGACGCCACTGAGCAGCAGCACCAATGCCATGGAAAAGACCAGGCATGGACTGGCATAAAGAATGATGGTTGAAATGCTTTACTCTGTCTCCTGAAAAGGCTGTTGCTCTGCATGGAACTGATATAATTTATCCCATTGAGACTTCAGGCCAATTCTACAAATGCATTTGCCTTCTAAATAAGTGGTTCTCCAACCTTTTCGTGTCAAGGACCCAAATAGATATTTAAAATAGAAAGAATGTTCAGAAAGTGTCACTCGCCGTACGATTAAGGCTTAATGACTACTACCCATCGATGACCAAGCCTAGTTACTAAATAACCACTTAAACCAGGGGTCTTCAACAGGGGGTCCGGGACCCCTAGGGGGTCCTCAGAGTTACTACAGAGGGTCCTCCAAATCTTTGAATCCTTTTTATATTAACAACTTGAACCGCAGTGTCCATATTCTGAGAACTGTAGACAAAAATAACAGATCTACAAGATCACAACGCCTTGCGCTGCGAGGTGTTGTGAGCTTGTAGACCGGCTATTTTCGGCAAAGAGGTTTGGTGTAGAGGAGAAAAAGTACAGAGTAAAAGGTCAAGTTTATTAGGTAATTTGACGGCTCAAGACGTTAAATATCTGAAAACACAAATTGACATGAATCCAAAATACACGATGATTGTGCTGTCAAACGATGAAACATCTATGAACAGGTTGTCCCTGCTTCATCTCTCTCTCAATACAGTAAGTGGTCCTTGGCCTGAAAACGTTGAAGACCCCTGACTTAAAACCTATACTTAGTTGACAGGAGCCTCCCAGGGCTCTATAATAGGGCCCTATACTTTTATCACTCTCCACTTGACTGAAAATAGGTGATCTATTAATAATGTACAAGCTCACAACACGTCTCATCATACGGCATCAGTTTAATACTATTTTAATCAGAGTTTAATACAAAGTAATTACCCCCCTCCCTCTGATAGTCTTGACCACACCCCCTAGACACCATAATATGGAATAAAGGCCCTGACACTGCACTGGGGACATTGGTGCGTGCATGATGCGTGCGCATGTGTGTAGCCTATATGTGTGACAGTACATTTTAGCATTCCATCCATAACAGATGTAATAAAATATGAATGAGCTACAATAGAATCTGTTAATTACACACAGTGTTAATATTTGATGTTAATTGTATGTAGGTCAGGCTTTTATAAGACCTTTAGTGAAACTGATTCCAGAATTGTTACGGATATAAAATATTGTTGTGGTTACAATCTGGATATGAAGTATGAACGCTTTATTTTTTATTGTATTTGTATGTATCGGTATACGGCATAAACTATGTCAAGTACCTGGGGCGCCTGGTGGCCTAGTGGATCAGGCGCATACCATATAGGCATTGCCATTTCGGCATCAATGCCTGTCGGCGTCGCCGGTTCGATTCCCGATCCGAGCGACCTTTGCCGCATGTCACTCCCTGTCTCTCCCCCATTTCCTGTCAGTCTACTGTACTATCCAATAAAGGCAAAAAGCCCAAAAACAAATCTTAAAAAAAAAAAAAAAAAAGTGCCTTCTGCTTTTTTTTTTGGCCACAGATTGCATTTTTGTACGCTTTCTTTTCTGTACCTGTACTTGTGTGAGTGACAAATATAACTATAACTCTGAGCAATTGTATAATTTATCTGTAAATAAATATGTTATTCTGCCAAAGTGCCGTATCTACGCAAATAATTCCCTAAATCCCTTAACTTAATTTAAGGGGGGTGTCAACTTGGGTCGCAACCCTACCCAGGAAGGATGGGCACGTCAACACACTGCTCAAGTTGTAAAGCATGTGTGGGCTAATAAATCACCTGTAGACATTGTGTCATAGAGGATTTAGGAGGATAACATACACTATTTTTTTTTTTTAGATTTAATTTGTATTTGAAAAACCTTAGAAATACTTGTCTGACAGCTGTTGGAGGGGACAGTGGACTTACAGCCTACTATAGATAGGCTGAGGGCCCCCACATTTGAGTGTTAGCTTTTACTTATTAATGTAAATATCAATCAGTCTATCTATCAACCTTTTCCAGTGGCGTAACAACATTGTGATTGGTCCTGGTGCAGATATTTGTTGTGGGCCCCCCAACCCACCCCACCCACCCCTATATACACAAGCGCAAGTGACATTTGAAATGTTTATTTATGTCCACATAAGCAGAAGTACAAGAATGTACAAGGGACATAAACAATATCATTGCAGTAAGCACTGGCACCTAACTCTGTCCCCACTAGGGGGAGCACAAAGCTAGGAGACATTTGGCGCCGCACAGCGGCACCGCGAAAAACTGTATATTTCCGGTTATAAGGTCGGCCAAAATGGGTATTTTTGGGTATAAAGTCAACTAAAACGGGTTTCCTTTATTAAGTCATTTTCGGGTGTCTTTGGGGCTTCAGGGGAGGAACTGGATATGTTGCTTGGTGCGCACCTTTTTTTTAAATAGGCCTATAAACATGACCAGGGCTCTGACATGACCAAATAAATAGAACACTAGGTCTACAATGCAAGCCTTTCAGTGCTGCACATTAAATAGACACGACCCATCCTGACTGATTGACACACAGCTGACAGGTCTCAAAGGATGATTGGACAAATTATCATTCACTCGGCACTCCACCAGCTAGGGCCTAGCCTAGGCAGCTACTCAGCACCTAAACCCATTGCAACCCATGCATTCCACCGCCGAACGTCATTACCGTATTACCAAGTGTGGTCGCGCAGACAGATTTTTTTTTTCCTCTTCCTTCATGGGCCCCTGTGTGTGTGGGCCCTGGTGCGGCTGTACCAGCTGCACCAGCTGTTGTGACGAAAAGGTCCTTTTCGTCACAACACAATTACAGGTAACAGACAGTGAGGGTAAACTCTTGTTTGCAGCTCAGGGAGCAAAAAGAAAAGAATTAGCAGACGTAAAGAATGAAACTCAAGCTGAGCACAAAAAGCTTGTGTTTCTCTTATAGAAACCCAGGCTTTTATTTGTCTCAAGAGTAGCGGGCACCAGGCTTTTATTGGAAGGAGGCCTGTATAAGAGAGAAGGCCTATATTCCTATTTTTCAAAAAGATGAATAAATCAATATTTTGTGTAAGTTTGAACCCAGTAAAATGTACTGGGTTCATTTATTGAAACAAAGTACTGTATTAAATGCACAGTGCACTTACAGGTGGACACTGGTCATTTTAACCTAACAGATAAGTTCAGCTGCAAATAACAGCTGACATTAACAACAAATGAGCAGTGCAAATTAAGCAGATGTGACTTAATAAGAACATATTCCAATGTCAAAGCAAAACTTCAATGCAGACAGACAGACAGACAGACAGACAGACAGACAGACAGACAGACAGACAGACAGAAGAGGAGGAGAAAAATAGACAGTGAACTTCTTTTTTCAATCACTCACTTTTTAGTAGATTTCCTTCACACTGTTTGTCACAGGGGGTCTGCGGACCATCGCCGTGGTCTGCGATCGTCCGCGACGGTCCCTGGGGGTCCCCGGACTGGTGTAATCTACTCTGAACATGGTGGCTAATTCATAGCTAAACTAGCATCTGTATGTGTTGTTGTTGTTGTCATGCTAATGCACAGATTGCACACAGAAGTAGTTTGGAGTGACGCTGCTCACACATCGCCCTCTAGAGGCTTGTATTGGAATACAGGATATTATTAGAGAATTTAGTGCATTCAGTAGTGCATGTCAGGGGGCCCAGGTAATCAAGGGCCTCTAGGCACTGGCCAAATTGGCCTAGTCCATAATCCATCCGGGCTAATAACTATTATTAACTTACTAGAGATGTATTAATACAGGGTTTGTCTAATGTACAGGGACATCAATAAAACAAATAATAAATAAATAACAGTTGAAAAGGGGGAACATATAGGCCTATACAGTTGGAGGGGTAGGCTACAGTAGCATTGTGCAAACAGAGCTATGTCACATTGTGTCATTTTATAAGCCTATATACACAGGGTATAGGCCTATAAAGCTTTATTTGGAACAAGTGGCAGCATTGTTTTTCCTCAATACAATTTAGATAGTAGACCTACAAGAAAAAATAAAGACTCATGTAAAATGCATTTAAAAGTAGCAGCTCTGTTTCATACTGTATGTGCAGTAGATATAGATGTCCATGGTTTGTAGTGCTTAGGGTGGTTGGTTTCCAGTCTCTATAGCCTTCTTTTATCACAACAGTTCACACATCTTGCTGCTGTGTTCGCACATTGTTGTATTTCTCCAGTAAGTATGGGATTTTTTTAAATCTTGGTCATGTTTTCAAACTCACTTCGGGCATGTGTAATCTGTCTCTGATGTCTTGGTATAGTGGGCAGGTGGACATCAATGGGTGGGTGGGTGGGTATCAGATGTTGCTGAGTCTGTGAGTCTCTTTTCCTGCATACACTTATGACAGTAACGATACTCTACAAGTACAGCAGTGACAACTACAGGTCAAAATGTGTAATCACACTCTACAAGCAACCGAAATAGAATATCACTTTTTTTTCACTAGTTATATTATAGGCCTCATAATAAAATATAGGAGATTGAATGAAACTTCCTGCGGTTTTGTGATGATTGGCCGAAACAGGGCAGGAATTTCATGGAGGCCATGATTATATGAAACTGTAGTCTGAGTTATTACGCCTTCTGCCCTAAAGCAAATATTGTTAATTTATTGTGTGAAATACATTGCTTTATATATTTATGTATTTCATAGGGTACAACAAATAACATAATGAAAACATAAACGTTTCTTAAAATTATTTTTTTGGTTGAGTAGCCTACGTTATTAACAGCTTGTACACAGTTTACTGGCTATACAATGATGCTAAAAGGATAACACAAACCATAATAAACCATTCGCTATACAGCAAAAAGTAAGAAATCAGATGAAAATCAAGAAAAGTTGTTACCATAAAACAACTATATCGCCTTGTTCATGATGTCATGTCATATAAGTAGGCCTACCTCTGAAAATATTCCCAACATCTTTTACTGTACCAAATTCTACCAATAATTTATAATAAATTCTACAAATATTACCATAAACCATTCGCTATACAGCAAAAAGTATTAGTCTACATCAGATAAAAATCAAGAAGAGTTGTTACCATAAAACAGGTACATGCGGCCATGCGGGCACCCTTGAGTATCTTGAAGACCAGTCCCAATGCAAGTTGTTGTAGCCTACTCTGTCCTCTACCCTGAGCCATCCCGCCCCGGCCCTAGCATAATGAGCAGGGGTGAGGTGAGTCCTAGGTGTGAGGTTTAGTAGTAACCTGATCAGTTTGTTTTTAGAGGTCTGAAGTTTTGCTTTTATGCCTTTGTGGTGCTTGAGTACCATGAGGTGCATGCATATTTAGTTTTATTTCATGGGCTTGCTGCCCTGGCATTTGGCCACTGAAATCTGATGTATCTCATTCTCACATAACTAACACACACACACACGCACGCACGCACGCACGCACACACACACACACACACACACACACACACACACACACACACACACACACACACACACACACACACACAGCCTCCTTCATATGTAGGCTACTATGACATCAGGCATATGGATATTAATATTTAATGCCATGGTTTAGTGTGGTGTGGGTCACACCCACTCCCTAAAAGTGACATCATACTCCACCCAGCTTGTTATCATTTTATATTAAATATTTTCAACTTTTCATCTCCGCCTTTGTCTTTTTCTATTTGCATCTGCATTCTGTGCTTATCTCTCCTCCATATTTATTATTGAATAGTTGTACATGTCGCACATGCTTCCGTCTCAGATAAACACACGCACTACTCTGGAAATTGTTCTCATGTATTATAAATGCCCATCCACCAGATGGCAGCCATGTTGCACCTCATCCTGTGTTTGTGTCTCTCACAGTAGCAGTGGCATATGCAGCAAACTGTAACTCATACAGTAGCCCATGGCTATATAGATCACATTACACACACACACACACACACACACACACACACCTCAGAACAACAGTGTCATATAGATGTCATTCTGTCAAGTCATTCTATACTGTCATCGGCAGGGGTGTCGCACCAAATCTTGGGCCCTGGGTACAAGGATTCACTGCGGGCCCCCCATAAATGTTCTTCACGGGGGGAGGGGGTTTAACCCATTTAGACTGGGAACGCATTATTATTACGCATTATTTTGTGCTTCAACAACTGAAAAATAGCAGATATACAAGCTCACAATGCGAGCTTGTAGATCTGCTGTTTTTGAAAAATCGTGAAAGTCTTTGAATTTTTCAAATCCTTCAAAGGGTTAAGGCCCATTCCCATTTCCCACTGGGCCAGATAACAGATAAAAAAAATCTCTTTCTCCAGATATTTTTCCATTCAAGTGGATGGTAGATACAGATAAAAAAAAATGTCACGTCTGTCTTTTTTTATCTGTAACAGATATTATTTTTATCTACCATCCACTTGAATGGAAAGATATCTGGAGAAAGAGATTTTTTTTATCTGTTATCTGGCCCAGTGGGAATGGGCCTTTAGGGTTAAGGTAAACTTATGTTTCTATTTCAGTGGTGCTCAAACCTTTTCATGTGAAGGACCCCCATCTCAAAATATTTTGTTCCAGGGACCCCCCAAAAGCAAAATTTGAGTTACAAATGTTTGCTTAAAAAACATATATTCAAAGATTTGCACACATTGTCACGACTTTTCAAAAATAGCAGATCTACAAGCTCGCAGCGCGGCACTCGGTGCCGCGCTGTGAGCTTGTATATCTGCTATTTTTTCAATAGCTAAAGTATAAAATAATGAAGGCCCCTCCACCTTGGGCCCTAGTAACTCAGTCCCACTCCCCCCCCCCCCCCTTGTGACACCCCTGGTCATTTGCCTATAAATCAAACATACAGTCATGGCTCATTCAGTGCTATACTCATAACACATAGTGTAAAGCAACACTTTGATCCAGATTTCTATATTTTTATTCAAAACCCTCTTAAGTAGTTTTATTTATTTTTTTTACACACAAAAAAAACGTCAAAACACAAAAACTCGTCACAAACAGCCGAAAAGGGATGAAAAATTAACCGATACAACCAATATTACAGGAAGTGATTCAAGGGGGTCAGGGGTCAAATATCAGATATTTCAACTAAAATATCACAATTGTCCTGAGACAGTTATTCCAAAAGAAGAAAAAAACAAAACAAAAATAAGCCCCACAGAACTTCTGGAAAATGTATTTCTCATTAAAAAAAATCCCCCTGTTGACATGAAACACAAAAAAGAAAAAGAAAACAAAAGGTAAAAAGAAAGACTGATTGAAGCAGAATCTATTTACAAGAATATTGCCTTGGAAAAAAAAAAAGAAAAGAAAAAACACGGACCCAGTTCAAAATGACCGTTGGATACCGACTATGTCTCCTTTGGTCTACAGATGACACGAGAGTAACGTGAGAACAGTCTGAAGCTCAATCTCTACTAAATCGCACATCGCCGTCGCTTGCCGAAAAGCGATGGTGTTGTGCGACAGAATACAATTTGAGTTTCTTCCATTTGATGAGACCTTCACCTTTTAAGCCCAGTTCAGACCACAGATTCGTGACCAAAGAAACTGTTCTAAGCCCCGATTTATACTTCATCGCATGATGCGCCCGGAAACGGCATATATACACGCTCATAACGCGTCACAGAGCTTGTATATGTCGGCTATATTCAGAGTGCCGACGACGGAGCATAAATGTTAGCGTTACAACGTTTCGGAGGAAAGTCCGCAACGGTCTGAATTACCCTTTACACTCCTAAAAATGAAGTTTATTTTCTGATAACACACCGGGGAAGTCAGGTCATCTAGAACCACTATTCATTCCACTTGGTTTTGTTGTTGCTCTAAGAGGTTCCTACACAAACAGCTTATTATTGCATGTGGAGATTATTATATAGGTTGTTTTGGGAAAAGTCACACTAAACGTGTGTCGTCTTCGATCGGACAGGGCTGAGCTCCTAATGACACATGGATGGGGACAGGATGAAGAGAAAATAATCAATTTAAAAAAAGAAAACGTTACAGTGGATTAGCTAACGGTCGTCTACAGTGTTCCTACAGTGGCAGCCTTCCTTGTTGTCCTGCGTCGGTATTGCAAGGGTTATTCCAAGCGCCTCCTCTTGTGGGTGGAGCTGAACTGCAACGGGGAGAGGTCAAGCAGCAAGAAGGACGGGCCATGGTGAAGACTTTCTTACGGTTTGCAGCTGAACCTGAATATATTGATATTGTAATTCTTTGATGTGTAATGTCCGGGTTACAGAGGGGACCCGCAGACCTGCAAGCTCTCCTATCCAACTACAAACAACCCCCCCACCCCACCCCGTAAAACTCCCTTTGACAATTTAAAAACACACACAAAACGGGGTACATCATAACTATTATTATCATCTATAGTTGGACTGTCGGATGTCTAGAGATGGAACAAGAGGGGTCTTTGTCAGAACTTCATTGGTTAAATGAAATGTGAAGTAGTGCCCGACCGATGCCAGATTTGGGGCTTTTAGTTTATTTAACCTCCAGAATAAAATAAAAATAAAAGCAGTTTTGCTTGTAGATTGGCTATTTGGGAATTTTTTTGGCCTACAATCAAATGTCCAAAATACGGACGCCTTGGTTGAAAGGAGTTACAAATTGGGACACGCCGGCTGAATAACTGCCGATACCCAAATAACGGCCCTACCTATCGGTCGAGCTCTAATGGGAAGGAAGTGCGCCTGTATGAGGATGGACGGGGGGAGGAGATGGTTCTGTGTGATGTACGGTGGGTCTTCAGTCCTACAACAAATTGATTGGTGACATCAATAATGAAAACCTGAACACATGTAGACCTTAATGGCTTCATGACCAGACCGAACGGACACTAAACCAGCGATTCGCTGCTGGGATTCATTCCACCAGGCGGTCTCTAGGTCTCGGGCTGGCCGTGTGAGTGATGTTTTCAGAAGGGACACCAAGAGTTCTTCAACGGGGGAATGAATGGCTGGTCGAATCTCCCTGTTGCGTGGCAAATCCTAAGTATGACATATCAGTCGATGCCGTTTTGTCCGTCCTCCTGTTGCCGTGAAAGCGGTCGCTCTTCGGAGTCGCCGTTTGATTTCGATGTCATCGCTGGTGCCGTTTCTAGTAGCTGTTGTTGTCGTTTGCTGTAGCCATAGATACCAACAGTTTGTCGTATTTGTTGCTATAGTTACTGTTTGTATTATTATTCTCTAGCTTGGTGGATCTCGACGTCTGATCCGGGGACCACCAGCAGTCCAAATGGACCCTTACGGGTCTGTAACTCCCGACAGTGTGGTACACCCCTACGGTGTTCCACTTGTAGAGTTAAATTAACACTGAGGGTTTTACAGAGTAATCCCAGAGATTTAAAATAATAATAAAATGGAGGGGGCCCTTGAAATTAAAATGGTTAAGAATCACTGTGCTAACCTATTATACTGAAACCCTAATATATACTATAAAATCTTCAGTGTTCATTTAACTCCAGTTACAGACCCGTTGGGGGTCCATTTGGACCGCCGGTGGTCCCCGGACCCCACGTTGAGAAGCAGTGCTCTAGCTGAGGGTCTGGGGTGGGGGGGGTCCAGAGGTTTGACGCTGAGATGGACAGAACGGGACAGACAGACGGACAGGCGGGACTAGTCGTCTTCGTCGTCGTCATCATCGTCATCATCCTCGCCTTCGTCTTCTGCGTCCCTCTTCCTCTTCTCTCCTCGAACGCCGGCCGCAGCCACCTCTGAGGAAACACAAGCCAACCAATCGCCATGTTAGAACTGCCTGACTGGCTGAGTGTGGAGAACCAATCACAATGTTGTGACCAAGTCTACGTACAGGATTGTGGACAGTTCATAGAGAGCGGACGACCCCGCCCCTAGCTATTCATTTCAATGCAAGTTGCTCAGTGGCGTTTGAAGCACTCAGAAGACTGCCGGAAGTAGTAGAATTGGCCTATAAATTAGCCAATTTTGTGGAAGTGTTGAGCACCGAGCAGGTGCACTTGAGTACAGAGTAGCATTAGCATATCGTCACTGTCAGGCACAAACCTCGTATCTCCAAGTTTCAAATTTGTCATTTTTTTCACAAATTAAAGCCCTGCTTCATCATACAAGGCTGTTGCACAAAAGTAGTGAAAACAGCAGATCTACAAGCACACAACGCCTTGCGATGCGAGGCGTTGTGGGCTTGTAGATCGGCTGTTTTCACTAGTTTAGTAAAAAAATTAGATGATAAATACAAAACGAACGGTTTTGGACACACAAGGTTTCCACCCGACAACGACGATATGCACATGCAGAAGCGTTTAACTGCACTCCCAGGTTTGACCACCAGGTGAAGGCTGCTTCAACGTTTTACCTTCGTTCTGGGGGCTTAGTTGGGACAGCCTCACTTGCCTGGCATGCATTTTGATTGATCAGTCAATCAAATCAATCAATCAAGCTACCTTATCAGCCAATCAAAAAAAGGTGTCTTCATTTGGATGTGAACCAATCAGTACACTTTATCTCCATAAGCAGATAAAAACCAAGCTTTTATTTGAAGAGATTGATGTGTCTGTCAGAAATGATAATAAATCCACTCACCATCCTCTTCCTCCTCTCCAAACTCATCCTCATCATCGTCATCCTGAGAAAGAAAGAGAGAGGCAGAAAGACACATGTTGAGTTTATTTTTTATTTAATTTTGTTGCACTACTGTTTAAAGGTGCTGCAAATTATACTTTTTTGTTAAAACCCAAACAATTCAGTTAAAGCTATATTCTGATAGTATTTGTTCAGCAACTGCGCTCTCCCTGTTTCTCCAGCTCTTTAGTAAACCTGAGGTCTCTCTCCTGATTGGATGAAATTGGTATCCCATACTGAAAATGTATGTTCTGCTCACTTAAGAGCTGGAGACTCCTTAGCTAGTGAACAAATACATGAATAATACAGTATAATTATCTGTATTATATACAATCATTCACAGCACCTTTAAAATCAGATGATAATAAATCACAAAAGAAAGAAAGAAAGAAAGAAAGAAAGAAAGAAAGAAAGAAAGAGGGAGGATGTACAAATAATGTACGTACATAATGTGTTCTAACTAAATGAAGAGTTGTGTTCCAAATCATTCCCTCTAGTTGTTGGATATTTAATTGCAGTTTAATAAGAGACAAGCATGAGCCAGATGTCATCTACTGTCATTAAAATTCCATGGTGACATTTTTCACAGCGGGGCACCTACGAGGCCAGCCGTCTAAAACACTGGTTCTCAACATGTGCACAAATGGAATCAAATGCACCAGGTCCATTTGGTTCCACTGCAGTTCACCCAAAACATGACTTATTTATATATATATTATTATTATACATTATTTATATTTTATATATTACAAAACCCCATGAATCCTTGAATTCACAGAGATTTATTTGTTTTCGTCGCATTCCTAAGACTTGCAGAGTCTCCACTGAGTCGACTCCGCCTGGCATCAAATTATTGGCTTAGGACATGTGACCATAAAGAAAAAAAAGTCTCTTATTAAAGAAATGTTACTTACCTATTTAATTGACTTTGGTGTGAATTGATTATTATTCATTCAATTAATTTGAAGTATTTTGGTAAGAACAGGAGACACTTTGCTCTTATTTGGGAACAAAACTCTTCATATTGTGGATGTTAATACGAGGCATGACAACTCTGTCCTACCAACACCAACCAGAGTGTATATAAGAGAGTTACGTCACTTACGTCGACTCCCATAGTAAGCGTGGAAAGCCTATTTACTCTATGGTGGGAAGCTTACGCATGCGCACTTGCGCACGCATGGAGCCTGTTCTCATTCCTAGCTAGCCTCTGCTGCTCTTCAGCCCGTCCGCCCCCACTATAGCCGAGGTATTTTCAATCACTGGTAAGTAGACGAAATCACGTCTTTTTCACCCTTTTAACGCATTCACGCATTCACACATTCACGAGAGGCCCGTGAATGCGTTAAAAGGGTGAAAAAGACGTGATTTCGTCTACTTACCAGTGATTGAAAATACCTCGGCTATAGTGGGGGCGGACGGGCAGGAGAGCAGCAGAGCCTCGATAAGAATGAGAACAGGCTCCATGCGACGCCACTTCCGGTCTGCGGCGAGTTCAAAGCGTGACGTAACTCTCTTATATACACTCTGACACCAACCACAACAACGACTCACACTAACAGAGTCATTGACCAAGTTTTGCTCCAATCAAAATGCCTCAGACAACTGTCAGTCATCAGGGTAGGCCCGCCCCTGAGCCAGGGGGTGGGACTACCAAGGAATGGACAAGATAGAGATGCATGCCAAGACGAGTAAATGTACTCATCGTTAATAATAACAATAATCCTAACCCCGAAACATGGACATGTTTTATTGAGAAAATAATAGGGAAGAGAACTTCCATATGCTTTTATAAAGGATATAATGGGCAGACAGACACAGACAGACAGACAGACAGACAGACAGACAGACAGACAGACAGACAGACAGACAGACAGAGAGACAGACAGACAGACAGACAGACAGACAGACAGACAGACAGACAGACAGACAGACAACAGGAATGCATGCAGGCAAGCATGCAGGCAGGCAGGCAGATGGACTAGCTGTATCTTTTCTGTATAGCAGTGTGTGACAGTTTGTCTGAGACGGCCATATTGGAGCCAAACCAGGTCAACCCACCTCAGTCCTGGGGTCAGTCGGTCAATCCACCTCCATTCAAACTCAGCAGCTTTTTTACTTTGGTTAGTTTTGTTTTTTTCGTTTTCAGTTTAAGTTCTTTATTGCATAAGCAGTTGTAATTAACCATTACATTATGTAATACCTTATTATCTAATATCTATTATTATATATTATACATAAATTATTGTCTATTATATTTAGTTGGTAAATGAAGCATTCATAGCATATTTAGCATATTTAGTGCATTTTAACGATCAACCAATCAAACGTGTTCCGGCTTGGATCAATGGAACCAACATGGTGTACTTTAAGTTGCTATTCATTGATATCACAATGAAAACATATTTTCATGGTTTTAAAGAAAAGATAACTGTGACATTTATTTTTTTACATTGTTTTATATCAATGTTATTATCATCAACATAATCTTAGAGCTTTGCCAATTATTTGGGGGCCCAGTTTAATAGAATAAGGTGGGCTCAACAGTATATAGCAACATACTTTTCTTTTTTTTAATAAATATTGTACTTTTTCAGAAGACTTAGGTGGCTTTAGAAGGTGTTTTATTTAGGTCTAAATGGGATAAGATAAATTATGTTCGGAAATTAGTTTAATAAAACAAGATTGGCTAAATAAAAGTAGTTTACTAAAATATGTTAGGGTAGACAAAAATAACTGAATAAAACTAAACCCAACTAGTTAAATATGAGTTCAATAAAACAGGTTAAACAGAACTAGTTACATTAAACGAGTTAAACACAATTAGTTCAATAAAACCGAGTTAAATTAAATAAGTTGAGCACAACTAGTTAATTGAAAAGCATTAAACTCAACTAGTTCAATTAAAAGGCATTAAACTCAACTAGTTTAGTTAAAAGGCATTAAACTCAACTAGTTAACCGGGTTGGGGAGGTTTATTAGGAGACTATGAATGAATGAGTGGAGGATTTGACCTCTGACCGCCAGGGGGTCATCGGTGGTGTCTTGGTCTCCCACCTGAGCGCCCTGTTTCATCTGATAGGTCAGTCCCACCTCTCCTCCCTCTGACCCCTCCTCCTCCTCATCCTCGTCCTCCTCGTCCTCGTCAAACGAGCCCCGCCCCGCCCCATCCTCGCCATCCTCATCATCGTCTGGAAAAACAAAGCACACACACAATGATATAAACCAGGGGTCTTCAACAGGGGGTCCTCAAATCTTTGTTTTGATAGAAACTTTTTTTCCCTCCTTTTTTATATTAACCACTTGATACCTAGCGTCCATATTCAGAGAACATCAGCCAAAAATAGCCAATCTATTTTCGGCAAAGAGCTTTGATGCAGAGGGGAAACCAATTATGTTTTTCTTTTCTTTCTTTGCGATTATCAAATAATCGAGAAACAAGTTTTCCCCACTGAATAGTCTGATTAACCCCTATTTTGTATAAATTAAATAGTGGAAAAACTCACCCATGTTCCAGTTTGTAATTGATTTAATTGATGAGTTCGGTTAAACACTTGAATCCACTTGAAAATGTGCCAAGAAGAGACTACAAGAACTACAAGCTGAGCTTCTAGAGCGGCTATGCAGCTATTTTTGGCAAAAAGATTTGGTGTAGAATCTACACCAAATCTCTATCTACACTGTAGACAGAAATAAATAAGAGCACACCTCAGGACCGTTTAACCCATTTAGAACGGGTACACATTTTGTGTATCATTATTTTATGCTTTAACTATTGAAAAATAGCAGATATACAAGCTCACAGCGCGGCATCGAGTGCCGCGCTGCAAGCTTGTAGATCTGCTATTTTTTTTAAATCGTGAAAATTTGAATTTTGACCCGATTCTATAAGTGTCTTTTGAATCCTTCTAAGATTTTTTTAAAACCCTATGTTTCTATGTCAGCAATCACACACACACACACACACACACACACACACACACACACACATACACACACACACACACACACACACACACAGCGTACCATCGTCTTCGGCCTCTGAATCGGGAGCTTCGTTGTCCTCCTGGTCGAAGCCGTCCAGGTACGTGACCTGAGGCAGCAGTTCAAACACGGACTCTCTGTACTCCTCCAACGTGGTGATCTCACAGTTAAACAGATCCAAACTACGCAGACTCTTCAGGTTTTGCTGTTAAGACGATAAGACAATAAGACAAAGACAAATGTACATTATCTAAACAGTGGCTGGTTCTACAGACAGGGATCTCTATATACCGTATGGGCATAAAAGGGATTGCATGTGGCCGATGTGGCCTCCATATATCGGCATTCCCATATGAAGTCCTGTTATGGGAACCACACTAACAGAATCCCTTTTATGCCCATATGGAGATCCCTGTCTGTAGAACCAGCCACACTGGTTAGACTGACATGTATAGTCTATAGGTTATTCTGACATATGGGCATAAAAGGGATTTTGTTGGTGTGGTTCCCCTGACATCACGGTGATGTCAGAGCGTGATGTTAGAGCGTGACAGTCAATCAACAATAAAAGACAAGCGTTACCCAGACAATTACGGTCAAGATGTGACGGTTCTGATACTAAACTGTGAACAATGAATACAACATAAATCAGTTGATCTCAAACTGGACGGCCATAACTCTCGAATGGGAACGTGCACGAACAAATGGAACATTCCGTCTGTACGCTCTCAGGGTTACAGACCTATATGGTCCATTTAGAATCCCCTCAAGGAACCCTGAGGGCCCTTGGACCCCACTTTGAGAACCACTGGCATGAATGAACAACTTTAATCCTAGCATCCTTCTGGTGCAGAAAATTGCAAATTCACAAGTTGGCTGTGTGCTTGCAGACCAGCTATCTTCCACAAGATTGTTCTTGTGTCTATACTTTGCCAGTTGTATGCATTTGTATTCACATGTACAAGTGATTTTGTCAATACAAATTTCAATCAATCAACCAATGAAGGGCAAATATAGTAGATTTAAAGTCTACAAGATGCAACACATTGTGAACTTGTAGATTGTTTTGCCTAAAGACATAGGCCTACCACAAATAAGGAACTAAGGTTGAAGGTGGTTACGTTCGAATGGAGCTGTTGGATATTTTAACTGCAGATTTATGTCGGTTGGTTCTTGCTTCATTTGTAATCTGTGGTATTATAATGTAAGCATAAGGTTATCTTGTGTATGTGTGTATTACTGACCAGTGCCTCCACGTTGCTGAGTTCTTTAATCTTGTTTCCACTCAGGTTCAGGTATGTCAGGTTTGGACATTTCTCACACAGGGTCTCCAGATTTCCAGAGATGCTGTTATCACTTAACTCCAACTACAAGAAACAGAGTACAATAGAATATAATAGGAGTACAATAGAATACAATACAATAGATTTGGAAAATGAAGAGCTAAGTATTAGGCAGTTATATGTGTCTGTGTCTGTGTCTGTGACCATGAGTGACTGTGTGTGTGACAGGTTTTCGTGTTCAGTTGCATCCGTGAATACCTCTAATTGTTGTTGTCGTTGGGGTATTTGTCTACTGCATATCCACATGCATTAAAGTCATCCTCTGCATTTAACCATTATTAACTATCAGTTGCAGTGGGCACCATTAATACAAGTGTGTGTTTACTGTGTTACCTTGCGTAGTTTAGGCAAGGAGGGCAGCTTGGCCAGGGAAGTGAGTCCTACGTTGACCATGCTGAGAAACTCCAACTCTTTGAATTCATCTGTCAATCCTTCTACTTCCCCATCTGTGGATCGACAGTTATCTACAACCAACTCTGCTACCTGATGGGAGAGAGAGAGAGACAGAAGAGACATTCATATATGTTGTAATAAGAACCGTTGTTCATACTATTGGAATAATGAGCAAATATTCGGCTAAAATAGACGATCAGATATACAAGCTCACAATGCGAGCAACTTGTAGATCAGCTTTTTCAGTAGTCAAGAGACCTGATGCAGACAGGAAAAAACGGAGGGACAAAAATAAAAGACCCACGAGATACCGCCGTAAACTAAGTATATAGGTTTAAAGTGGTTGATGTCCTGCTTGCCTTGCTTTTATGACATAATAATGTTTAATTTTTGATTCAAAGATAAAGGTTGCTGTTACAGACTATTGATAAGTGACTGGGCTCTGGTACATTTGCATACCTGTTAAGGAGACAGTCACTGCACATACTGTATACAATCACCCAGATACTCACTGCTGAAAGTCTGCTGCACGACCATCACCCTAAAGGCCTACTGTACTGTATTCACTATTGTAGACTGTACATATGTTCATTGAGAGAGAGAGAGAGAGAGAGAGAGAGAGAGAGAGAGAGAGAGAGAGAGAGAGTATGTCATTAGATAGACATACTGTATATTTTTGACTATTAAACCTTGACGTAGATAATATGATAAACTTGTATGTCATTAGATAGACATACTGTATATTTTTGCTTGCCCACAAATGAATAGAATAGAGAGATAATTTATTTGGATACATGCTAGATTTGACATCTACCTTGTAATGGTATCCTAGCTACTTCTGTAACAAATAATTGTTTTCTTTGCACTGTACTCAAGTGGTCATTTTACCCTGTCGATTGTTTACTAGAGTTCATGACATTTACTCTGAATCTTGCACTTCCAAGTCACTCTGGACTAGAGTGTCTGTTGAATGCCTAAATTGTAAATATATTCATTCATTGATTGATGTGACAATGAAGTTGATTCTGCAATCATAGTTGCATAGTGTTAATGCTGACAGACCATGCATATTTCCAACCGCATACTCATTGTGGATACTGTACAATATTCATTTATCATGTACATTCAGCTCTAGAATAGGCTTAATGTATAATACATCCATTTAGTTGTAGGCTACTAGCACTACTGTGTGTGTGTGTGTGTGTGTGTGGGGGGGGGTTACTACACAGTAATCTACACATAGTGGGGGGGGGGGGGGGGGGGGGGGGGGTTGGTCTACTCTACCCCCCCCCCCCCCACACACACACACACACACACACACACACACACACACACACACACACACACACACACACACCATGATCGCCATCTGCCGACCTCCCTCCAAGAAAGTCTACTACATCCCATAGCCCGGTGACAGTCACGCACGCTGTGATTGGTTTATTGGTTGTCAAAGCTCAAAACCTCGATTTGTTTATCGAATTGGGGTGGATGTCAAGTAATATTGTTAAGTTACAACGTCCGCAATACAGTAATCAAATTATTTACATGATACAAAAATATATCTATAGCCTATTCGTTGCCTAGAACAACTACATGCCAAAGGCTACACCTTTGTCTCCCTGACAACGAACTAGCCAACCACGGCGGGACCGCCCATCCGGGCTATGGGATCTCGACGATCTTCCCCCTCGGCCAACTTAAAAAAGTAAATATCGATACCCACAAACTTACGAATCAAAATTATGTGCGCTTGAAGATTAATCGACGCCGATATTTTAGGTGATAAAACTGTCGCACGAAACGGCGCGTGCCGCGGGCGGGCAGAGGGATTACATAACATAAAGCAACATAACATCATGGAGGCACAAAAACAACGGCTGCTGCTGCGCCGCACACAAAGACGACGCGCATTAACGGTTCAAATAAAAACGGTCGAAGGTCCGCCGTCGAGCTCTGACATAAACCGTCGGTCGGGCGGTGCTTTTATATTAGTATTGTTCAAACGGGGCCAGTCAAGTTGGCAGAATCACGAATAGGATTGATGAATTTCACTTGTTTTAACACTTTGATTGTACCAAACAAAATGACTCCCACCATTCTCTCTCTCCTTCCCCCTCCCTGACCGTCACACATCATCTGACGACACCTCCCTCCCTCCTCCGAACGGGCGGCAGGTGGCGCTTGGCGGCGCTAGCTGACGCGACGAAGAACAGATCTACAAGCTGACGACGCGTCGAGCCGCGGCGCATTGTTAGCTTGTAGGTCTGTTCTTTTCGGCAGAAAAAGTACTCACATGTTTTACTTGAGTAAAAGTATACTGCAATATAGAAATACTCTGCAAGCAAAAGCCTGGAATTCAAAATGTAGCCTACTGAGTATGAAAAGTGTACTTAAAGTAGGCTACTAAAGGTTAAAGTACACAATGTTTGGCAGGTCTACAAGCTCACAACGTGTCGCTATTTTCAAACAGCCATGGTATAAAATAGGGCTTGAGTGGTTTATGTATGTTTATATCCACAAGTAACAGAGAAATGAAGTTTTCTAATAAATGTAGTGGAGTAAAAGTTCAATATTTGCCTCTGAGATGTAGTGGAGTAGAAGTAAAAGTATTGGAAATGCTTCAAGTTTTAAGTACAATACTTGAGTAGTAAATGTACTTAGTTACTTTCCACCACTAGGGCTAGGGCGTCCAGCAGCGCCACAAAGCGCCTCCCTCCCCATCGTGCAGTGAGATGGAGTACAAGCACGAGCGACGGCGGCATTCAATCTGACCGTCGTCGCAGCCCAAAATGGCAGAGGATCCATAGATAAACAAGCTCATCATAACGACAACAATTAAATAGTTCGAAGATAATTATTAACCCACTTTAAAATGTATCTAACTATCTATATGTATAAATACATATATCGGCTTGAGGAGAACGACGTCGAGACGTTAAAAAACCGTCGATTGAATTGGTGTAATAACTCGTTTAATACCGTGTCCTTTTTTCTCTCTTTTTCTTCTTCCAACTACGAAGGACGACGAAATGTTGAATAGGCCTACATAACTTATAGCAATAACAAAAACTGCAGATTAAAAGTTTTAAGATCCGCTGATCTAGAGTTTTAAATAAAATGTCTGCTCGAAAAGACGAGAACCGAGCGGAGCGATGGAACAGAAAATGCCCCGCCGTTGTTGTTGCGTTGACGTTCGGTTCGGGGTCACCGGCTCGTCCGCGTGCGCTGCGATCATCATCACATCCCAAAAAAACAACGTCGTTGTTTTCGGGGGGAATCGCTCGATCACGTCTCTGAAGTGAACCATCACTTTAATAACTTCACTAAAGTACTGTTTAAATCCAACGGGCGCGTGCCTATAAAACATTTTATTTTTTAAAGCCGTTTAAACTTGTGAGTTTGTCAGAAGTTGCTCCTGGGGGTCTTTAAACGCACGCCCGTTCAACGTTATTAGAGATGATCGATGCGGAGTCGTCTGTTAACTTTTTCTTTTAAAACGCGTCAACCGTCAAGTGTCGGTTGAACGTGAACCAACGGTCGGTGAATATCGATCACGGATCATTTTCAGCCCCCGTGTTTGATCGAAGGGATTTCTGCAGCCCGGAGAGGAGAAGAAGGAGGCGGAAGGACGGACGGTGTCCGCTAAGATGCTTTCCACATCCCCGGTTCCTCGGCGGTTGATGTTACCGGCCTGGTAGTTGATTGATTTAATAATAATCGATACTAATCATGTCTTTATGACTTTATGATTGGCGCCTGTAATGAACAGAACTTGCTCTCCCATCATTAAAGTACATGTGATAGCGAAGACCTCCTCCTTCATTCTCATACATCACCTCTCGCTCTATTTACGGAGATAGCTAATATCAAAGAAATGTGATCAAAATTGTATATAGGTGGTTCTCACCTGCGCCGGCGCCTTGTTCCTCATCTCTAAACTGATCCTCTTCTTCATCTCCATGATGGAAATAATATTAATAAATCCTCCAAAAAAAAAAGGCGGACAGTGAAGTGGATGTTGGTGACAGGATCAGAATGTGATGTGTTGAGTACAACTCACACACTTCGGTCTACTGATCCTCCATGATACACGGCGACCCGCCCCCCTCTTTCCCGCCCCCGCCCACAGCGGGAGCCGATTGGTCGGTCCCGTTTGCTCCGACGGCGATTGGACGAGCGGCGCGTCCGTCAAACATTTTGATCGTGCCCGAACGGACGTAATCCGCGGCTTGGAAGGAAGATGGGGGGAGTAGGAGGGGAGGGAGGTAGTGGGGGTTGTGGAAGCGAAGGGAAGGGTGGAGGGTAATGTTTTATGCCTTGAACTGGGTTCGTAAGGCAGGGGTGGTAACCAGAAAAGTAGGCCCCTGAGAAGTCCTCTGCTCTGGGCACCATTTGTTGTCTCCGCCAGGCTGAAGGTATGGGGAAGATGTTTTCGCCCCTGTCCGTCCGTCCGTCCGTCCGTCCGTCCGTCTGTGTGTCCGTCCGTCTGTTACTAGCTAATCTCCGGCGCCGTTGGCCCGTTCGCTGCGAAACTGTGCACACATACTCCCTGGATACCAATTCAGAACCTCTGCCCTACATTTTTCACATGGGCCTGTTCTAGCGCCACCATGAGGCAGATTTTTGCAAAACTCATTTTTGGACAGTAGCCTACTCTTACAGATTTTATCTGTACAATCTCTACAGTCAAGTGATCGACATGGATTTGTCCGATTTTCCACATTCCATCCTGATAGCTAAGATTGGCTTCCAAAGTTTGCAGGACTGGACTGTTTTGAAGAAAATGCCTCAAATCATGAACACAGCTTGCATTTTTTGTGAAATTGTGCCCGCAAATTCCCAATAGGCTGAGGAAGAAATGCCACTTCAATTATTTTCAAATCAGCCTAATGGTGGCGCCACTGATCAGTGTAAAACCTTGTATGCGCACTCCCTAGAGGCCAAGGAAATCCAAAAATCATGCTAATCAGTAGACACTACAGTATCTCTATAGTCATATGATCAAGATGGATCTGTCCGATATTTCATATTTCATAATTGGCTAACATTGTCTTCCAAAGTTTGCACGATTGAATATTTCTACATTTGCAACACATTACTACAAACCTGCTACAAATATCCTAGATATTTTTGACCTTCCCTTATTTTCAATCATTTTGGGAATTTAGAGGGCTTAGTTAGTAGTTTGTGTCTTAGGCCTACTCTATAATTTTAACCTTATTGTTTACTTTTTAAAATATCATTAGCCTACAATCTGCTATTATTATCTTGATGTATATATTGTATTGCTATAGTGGAACACCAACAAGAAAAAGAAGGGGAAAAATACACTCAAAATACACACAACCTAGATTGTGTGTGTGTGTGTGTGTGTGTGTGTGTGTGTGTGTGTGTGTGTGTGTGTGTGTGTGTGTGTGTTTCACTTAAGCAGTTCTAAACCTAATTGCACTGTGACTTCAGATGAAACCTGAGTGAAAGACAAAAACGTATCCTAAGTGAAACAAGAGGAGCACGCGAGGAATTTTATTTATACAGTGACCACATTAAGCAGCCTGTCAGATATTCCTTAATGATAGGAGATTTAATACCGGTATGCAGTATGACGTTTTCTTTATTTTGCATTTGAATGTAGGCCTACTTGTTCCCACCATATGGTCATTGCTGAAACATTTATCAGACTCAGTGACGCGTGATTATGGATCCCACTGGGAAAGATGGATGGAAACGGCATAGAGCGCTCGTTTTCACAGTTATTGTCCACGACACTGCAAGCGCCGCGCGAGTTACGAAGCCGTGGTGAATGCAATCGTTCTATTAAGCGCACGATAAACGCAATGATAATTGGGGTTTGGTGCACCTCGCGCGGTCCAAGAGACTACAACGGAGCACTCCCTACGTCCGGTTCAGCCAATCACAAGCTTCAAAAATGAGTCCGGGGCGTGGTTATCCATCTTTCCCAGTGGGATCTAGCCTCGCGTAGCCAGGCTTACTCATCTCCGAAGAGAAAAGCCTGGTGACAATAGAAGGCAGAAGGCGTTCAACTTCCGCCGTGAGAATTTCACCGGAAGTTGTATTTTTTTCACAGTGCGGTGTTCCTGCAAACGTATTCCCTGCACGAAAAACTCTGGTCTACGTCTCCTGCTCCGTCGGTTGCGCTCGCAATAAACAATATACAAACAAAAACATTGATTCAAGCAATGTTACACCTATTAACTCTCCCACCGCTTTGAACGTTCACGTTCGCCCGATTGCGCAAGACCTCTCCGCCAATACGGCGCTCGTTCGGTTCGTTCGTCTGATGACTGTAAGCTGATGAGGGGTCGCGCGGCCGTCTACTGTAAACACATTTTCCGCGGTGATGGTGTAAAAAATCCATTATGCGTTAGATCAACGGAGAACAATTCACTTCCTTGTTGATTTCCTCCGGCTGTAAGGCTCTATGGCCAGTGACTGGTCTTCTTCTTCTTCAACACATAACAGGCAAATTCACATTCATTCTCGCATGACGCCGCCCTCTGCTGCCTGGCAGACCAAAGTGCACTATTGCACAACCCAAAAAAATAAAAATAAATAAATAAATGTCTGTCTGTCTGTCTATCTACTATAACGTCGCAAAGGTAAGCCGCTTTTTGATGGCACCAGACCCAATAAATAAATAAATAATCTGGCAGTAGGAAAGTTAAGAGCGAGTTAAGAGCTACAATCTATTTTAGTTGTTTCGCTGGGGAATGTAAACAGACCCGCATCGCATGACGTAACGTCCGTTAAACGCAGCACTTCCGCTAGAAATCTTGGAACACACCGGAAGGCATATTGTCTACAGGGTGAGTGGGATCCATAATCATGCCTCAGTGACACATGCATGCACAGCACATGTCCTGAAGTCTGATGTTGATAACCTAAAGAAATAAGCTGTTGTTAGACCGCAATTGGTGACCTATTGAATTCTGTGACTGATTTGTGTTTAGTTTGTGGTTGTGAGTTAGAGAGAACTATGGCACCCATACCATGGTCGATAATAGCCACCCATGTCTGTGTGACCTGATTTAGCCTACAAATAAACAGAAGCAGAAACTGTCTGACAGCATAACAGCACCGCACTGAATTTGACAGGGTCACAAATTGAGCTGTAACACTGTTACTAAAAATATTGATCAAACTCAACCTTACAACCTTACTCAACCTTGACCCCCTGGCTTTGTAGCCTAGTGTCTGCTGCCATTGCTGCACTGTGCACTCCCCCCAGTGTGGGTGTGTGTGTGTGTGTGTGTGTGTGTGTGTGCGTGCGTGCGTGCGTGCGAGCGCGCGCGCGCACGCACGCACACACACACACATAGTATAATATTAAGTCAAATATATTGTTATGTAAATGTTCCTGTCCAGAACACAATGCTTCTCCATAGTGTCTTCTTCCATTTGATCGCAGCCGTGGAGGATACACAGGAGTGTGTGAACATAAAATGGCTGTCTTCTGTCCCTGAGCCACGCAGACAGCAAGAGTCTAAATCCCATAGGCCGAAGGGACGGTCACATAAGATTGGCTATTTTAGTAGGCAAGGACACAACAACATGATGGTTTGTTTTGACGAGAATTGGTTCCCCTTCAAGCGATTTGCTCATCATCAAACTTGAACCATAAATGCATAATTAATTTCCCTCTGAAAGGTACTTTATGATAGTCTACCTATATTAAGTAAAGTAGTCTAATCATAGTAGTCAAACTATGTTTCACATAATTCTCACCCTAGATGTGATTTAGCTTGAATATGAGTTAACTACAACGATTACCCCAGAGACTCAACTGTAGATTATTGCATGCTCATTTGGGCAACGTTGTCTCCATGACAACCAACTCGCCAATCACAGGGCGACCTTTCTCTCAGGCAATGTGATCTCGACTCCACCGCCAATGTATGGAGGGGGTTCCACTAGAGCTAGTACGCATAGAGCAGGGATGCTGGACAGATCATGTTTAATCCGGGTACAAATGGCAGGTATCGCTTGTTGACGGTGTTTTGGTGTAACTGTAATTGGCGTTATCTCACATTATTTTACGTGTGGTTTTCGCGATCGTCAGATGATCAGATATCATCTAAAAATGTAGGGCAGGCCAGGCTACAATGTTCATCTGGCCTACATAAATAACCACGTGCATGTTTCACGGTCTAATGACGCATTCACCTATATGATAATGTGAATCTTCAGTTATTTGAGTCTCACTTCAAAACGTCCAATGTTTTCCAAGTAGTATATACTGTTTTATACAATGCTCCATCGTTGTGAACCTAAATCAACATGGCTTCTACTCCTTCCAATTCTGACGGCTTTACAGGGCCGAGAGATGAGATGAGCTTGCTTCACCATCTGTGTCCTGTATGCGCGCGCGCTGTGTGTGGTGTGTATGTGTGCGTGTGCGTGTGCGTGTGTGTGTGTGTGTGCGCGCGCGCGCGCAGCGCTAGTCAGCTGCTAGCCTCTCGCGGCTCGCCCCTCTCAGAGTCAGTTCTTACATCATTTATCCGGTTTTAAAGTGGTATAGCTGCATGGAAAGACACGTAGGCCTATCCATTTATGATTTGACAAAACGTTGGATGATTTATTTATGTATTTAAATAAATGATAAAATATCTGCCAATTGCCCAAATAAATATCAGTTTCTTCAAAATAGATCCCCAAAATTCACAGGGTAATTATATAACTATAACCTATGATATCACATGTGATAATTATTCATTTTATGATTATACTGTTGGACAAGTGAAGTGGTCTATGTAGTACCTCAAGGTGACCACAAGAGGGGAGTCAGGTCACTGCCTTCCCCAGACCACTGACTATGCGTGTATGTTACCTTCCCCAGACCACTGACTATGCGTGTATGTTTAGTTAGAAAGAAAGGTGAGTTTGAAAAGTTGCGAGTTGACAGAAAGTGGAGAAATAGAGAATGAAAGAGAGAGAGAGAGAGAGAGAGAGAGAGAAAGAGAGAGAGATGGGGAGACATGAGGGGGAAGGGAAAGAATCCTCTTATCACCTGTGTTAATCTTATTAACTCATTAACTCCTTTATCTGTGATCAGCCTAGACGCTCTACTACTATATTCTACAACAACGACAATTAACATATCAATACACTGGACTCTGAGTCTGTGAGACTTGTATAGCTATCTATTATTTTGGTATATGTTGTCTGTTTTATTTTATTCTATTTCTATTATATCAAAAAAATAAACTCAATATAAAACAGTAGGCTACTGCAAACAACAATGGTTTATTTGTTTCTTTTGGTAACAAACCCCTCTTTAGAACAGTGTTGAGTGAAATGACACAAACCTACTCCACAGTGGAGCCATGCATGAACAAGTGAAGACAGGTGCAATCAATCATGGAGCCAATCAGGCATCACCAATGAAAGTTAATGAGAATCATGAAAATTGACCAATAGCAAGGCTTCAAACAGTCCCAGACAAGATAGATAGACAGACAGACAGACGGATGGATAAATAAATGGAAAGGGTCAGAGTTCAATGTGCTAGACCCCTGCTAGGTGGATTGCTGAGGTGGAGCGCAACACCTACCATCAGCGTCCAGTACCACAGGACGTGTCAGACCCAAGCCATGCTACTCATAAGCTTGCAGTTGGTGGTGCCCGGGATCAAAACCATGACCTATAAATAGATGTAAATGTATAGGCGTAACTGTCAATGTCAACGTGGTATCAATCTATACCAGTAATATGGGCATGGCATATCATATAACAACCCCCTCCTCCACCTGCCACGCTGCTCATGGTCTTTCTTGGGTCATGTTTTTTTTTTTACCTCCTGATTGGTGTAGAAATAATGAACATTAGTTCTACGCCAATCAAACAAGTTGAAACACCTGTGTTGGTCCTCAACATGGCCGTGTAGGACTACAAATGTTGCCTGGTTAATAGACCAGACCGAACACAACAACACCCCCTGGCGGTAGT
Organism: Nannobrachium achirus; assembly: GCF_963921795.1. NCBI lineage: Eukaryota > Metazoa > Chordata > Actinopteri > Myctophiformes > Myctophidae > Nannobrachium > Nannobrachium achirus. Next base: position 31,499,286 of record NC_137819.1, read on the forward strand.
GGTTTTGTAGTACGGTCTGGCACCGATCCATTGAGATTCTATTTCCACAACCAGCTTCAAGGGTTGGCCAATCAGGGTTGTATGCTTGGGGCACGTGGTTTCTGTAGGCTTGGGGCAAGTGGTTTGGGCCAAACCCCAGAAATGAAAACTCTTCCTGAAATCCCAGACTCTCTTCCCAAAACGAAGTGTGTGATAGAGGCTGGCAACGCCAGGCAACTACAAATGAAACCCGTGAATAGGAGCTAAACTACTATGAAGGCACATTTCCATTCTAAATGGAGGTGTCACCCTAACCTGTTTCTAAGTGGGGGTGTTTCTGAATGGACATGTTTCTAAGTGGGGGTGTTTCTGAATGGAAGTCCGCCCCCGGCAGGTATATGTATCTTATTCTTGAGCAATCTTGTCAAACTTGTCCACCACGACAAGGTGGCACCCCTCTGGAGAAGAATCATCACCTCAGAGAAGGGATTATGGCAAACAAATACAAATAATGTCAATAATGTTGATGAACATTAGAACAGTCCACTTGTCAGAACAAACAAAATTACACTTAAACTTAAACCTGAGAAATTAAGGCTTACATTGAAGAAAGAGAAAGGCTTACATTGAAGAAAGAGAAAACTGACATAAGAGTCCAAAGGTAATCATGCACATCCCAACAAAAACTTTTCAGGTGCTGAACAACACTGCATACATTGACCTGATGAAGACCCACAGTGGTTGAAACATACTTTTTGAATAATTCACTTGCCTCATCACATGCCATGGAATGAGGAGAGTGTTGACATTTGACATTGAAAATAACCTCAAGAGGCTATTTTGTGGGTACAGTGGCGTCAGTGCTGCTGTATGGGGCAGAGACATGGACACTCGCAGCACAGAAGGAACAGGCTCTAGAGTCTGACTCTGGACCACGTCTACACAAGAATGCTACGAACAGCACTTGGTGTCACATGGGTGGACTACTTAAAAACCAGGACCTTTACGGGTGCCTCCCAAGGGTCACAGACAAGGTCAGAGAAGGATGAGGCTGGCTCGGCACTGTGTTAGGCACCAAGTAACTCAGTACGTTTACTTAAGTACTGTACTTATAAGAACGTACACTTTTGAGGTATTTGTACTTGTATAGTATTTCCAATTACTTTTACTTCTACTCCACTACATCTCGGATCCAAATATTGTACTTTTCCGCCGCTACATTTATTTGAGCATTTTAGTTACTAGTTTTACTACTAGATTTTGATTATTTATACAAAACATACATTAACAACTTCAGCCTATACATTTCGTTGTATCTTTTTCAAAAGATGATTGTACATTTGAAAACTTGAAATGGGACATTCTGCATAACAAGTACTTTTACTTTTGGTACTTTAAGTACATTTAGATGCCAACACATTTGTACTTTTACTCAAGTAAATTTTGAATTCTGGACCTTTACTTGTAACTTGAGTATTTCTACAGTGCAGTGTAGATTTCTATAGCTCTGATCATAAATACTTATCCGCACAGACACTCCCATAGTTGATCAGTGGTGGACGATGTACTCAGATTTTGAGTCCTGCAGTCAAAATCTTACTAGAAGGATTATTATTAAAGTGTACTTAAGAAAATACAGGTTCAGCCCATATAAGATCATTTAGTATTGTGTATGCATACAAGCAGTGGTGGAAAGTAACTAAGTACATTTACTCCACTGAACTTTTTGATTTACTATTTCAATGTTTTGATGCTTTATACTTCTACTCCCCCCCTATTTTCAGGGTAGATCCGCTTTATTTTTTTAAACAAAAGCTTTTAAGTAAATAACATTTATTTCATTCAACAAGCGAAACAGTATTCAACAAGCGAATAAAATGCATTACAACGTTTTCATTTGTTTTGATTTGAACCAATGATAGGGTTTGGTTAATGTCTAACTGGAACAAGCTGACATGCCATGCTATCTGACGTTTAATAAGTTAATAAATCCTGCTGTAGCTTTTATGACAGTAGCTAAAGGGTAAAAAATGAGGAAGAGTCTGTCTAGATATGGATCTAATATGGTCAAGGTTTCCAGAGCGTGTCATTTGACTCACTTTGATGCAGCATATAGCATGGCTTTTCACTGTATTCTTGTCCTCATCCTCCTCGGACTTAATGGTAAGTACATTTTTGTAGGTAATGACATTTGAGAGTTTCTATAAAGTGTCTGATCTGACACAAATTTTGTAAAATGTAAATGTATCCCCTGAGCAAGCAAGCAGGCTCTTTTAGCTCAGCGGTGAACATTTCAGTACTTGCACAGGAAACCGGGTTCAAATCTGGGGTAGAAGAGGAAAGTTACTCACTTATTAGTATTGTGCTATTTTAAGTAGGCTAGACCTATAATACATTCAATTGTAGACATGTCACTCATATTTTCTTTGTTTGTTTTTGAAGGAATTTTCAGTATAACAACAGACAGTACAAAAAATCTCAGTGAAGACAGGAGGTTCCATCTCTATCCCGTGCTTCTACCATCCGATATACCAAGACAACGTGAAATACTTGTGCAAAGCACCTTTTAATGGCTGTTCCCATCTATCTACAAACAAATCAAGCAGCTCTAATAGATTTTTAATCTCTGATGACGTCGACAGCAACATCTTCACTGTGACCATAAACAATCTAACACAGGAAGACACTGGACGATACTTCTGCGCTGTGAAAGAGCCCACGGGAGAAGATATTAAGAAAGCATTTCAGCTGTCTGTCAACGAAAGTAAGATACCTTAGATAAGACAAGAGTCTCTGCTGTGCAGATGACAGAAAAAAATATTGTTTGTTTCTCTTTTTTAGTTGGAGAAGGAAATGATATGCTCTACGTGGACCATCAGAAGAGAACAGGATTTAAAGGAGAGAATATGATTGTCATCTGTAACTTTACAAAACAATCTGGAAAAGCAAAGTGGTGTAGGCCCAGTCTGGGCCAGCCCTTCTGTATAAGGGAACCCTCAGGCATTATGAATCAAACATCAGTCTCTATCGATACAAGTGTTCCTAATATGTTCGTTGTGACAATGAGTGCACTGAGGATGGAGAGCACTGGTTGGTACTGGTGTGAAAAAGGACAAGGCTTACAGATGCCAGTGCACATCACAGTCATCGAACCACCCACAACCACACCAACCACCACAACAATGAGTAAGACTCAAACCCTTTCATCTTTCATCGACCACTTGAGCCCCAGCATCCATATTTTGGGGTGAACATTTGCAAGAAATAGCTGATCTACAATAGCCAATTTGTGTAGATCCAGTTTATTAAAGGAGGAGTTCACCTGCCAATTATTATTATTATTATTTCATTTCAATGTATTTTATTTTTTTCTCGCATTCCTGAGACAATAATGTCCGGCGAACATTTTGGGGGTGAACTGCTCCTTTAAGTCTTGAGGGTTTAAGTGGTTAAGATTGGGATTATGATGAAAACCAGGAGGTTGACCTTTTTCATGCTGGATCTTTACAGGGACACACTTGCACACTTTCCACCTCAAGCACAGCTAGAACCACTGGAGGGGGTGTAGCAACTCATAATGTAATAAGGGCTCATAATGTAATAAGGGCTCATAATGTAATAAGAAAAATGTAATAAAAACTCATAATGTAATAATCAGCTCATAATGTAATAAAAAAACGAGCGCATAACGTAATAATGGATTTTTCAATAATGTAATAATGTGTTACATTAAGAACCTCCACATAGGAGGCTCATAATGTAATACAACTTCATAATGTAATAATGTATTTTTTATTACATTATGAGCTGATTATTACATTATGAGCTTTTATTACATTTTAATTATTACATTATGCGCTTGTTTTTATTACATTATGAGCTGATTATTACATTATGAGTTTTTATTACATGTTTTTATTACATTATGAGCCCTCATTACATTATGAGTTGCTACACACCTTGCCAACTTTGTTGATGAAGAATGGAGCAACTATCTGCTAAACATGCAGCAAATTAATACATATGGGGATCATTTAGCTGTACAAAGAGCATCCACAATGTTCAACATACAGTTCGTGATTGTATCGGCACTGGGTGTTGATGCAACATCGATAATATCCCCATGTGGTCAGTATGACAGTCTGCCATTGCTAGTTCCGGGCCACTTTGCCGAAGGTCATGGGGATCATTATGTAAGCCTTGATGAACCAGTCACACACTTGATTCAAAGAGTCCACGAAGCAGAGGATGGCACACCACTTCGATCTGTCCCTCACTTTGGCCCTAAGTCTAGCCTTCACTCTGGCCCTGACTCGGTAGCCTGACACTTCAGTCCGCACATCACCACCCCCTGCTGGTGGGTGGTGTGTAGTGTGGACTGAAGCTGCACACATTTTAATCTATTTCGAAAGCGCCCAAAGAGCGGGCGCATTGAATGGGCCAATCAGGGTTGTATGCTTGGGGCACGTGTGTGGCTGCTCCGGTCCCAGCCCCCTCCAAACAGAGCTCTTGAGCTCACGTGAGACTCGCTCGTGGACTCTGATTGGTGTCCTCTGCCCACGTGAGAGTCTAGTGGACTCTGATTGGTCCGTGAAAACTGTCATGGCGGAGTCAGACTCGACTCGTATTATTTTAATAAACTATGAAATAGTGCCGTTTCTTCACGTTTTAATACCATTTTGCACTAACGTAAACATGCAGACATATAATATGTTATGAGAAATAACGTATTTTTGCAATGTCACGCCACGTCGCCGTCGCGCGTGTGTGTGTGTATGTGTGTGTGTGTGTGTGACGTAAATAGGCTTTAGCCCCCCCCCCCGCCGAAATAGAATGTCTGCCCTCAATTTCAGACTCTCATCCCGAAGTGAAACGTAGTGTGAGATGTCTGGCGCTCGCAGTCAGGCAACTGACTCGGTACCTCACTCTGGCCCTGACTCGGTCCCTCACTCTGAGTCTGGCCCTAAATCTGGCCCTCACTCTCGCCGTAAGGCCCTCACTCTGGCCCTGACCCGGTACCTCATTCTGGCCCTATAAGTCTGGACAGATCGAAGTGGTGCGCTCTTTGAATCAAGTGTGTGACTGGTCCATCAAGGCTTACATAATGGTCCCCATGACCTTCGGCAGGGGTTGACACTAAGGTCTAATAGGCACTTGCCCGTCAGGCAAGTACAGGTCATGTTCTACTTGCCCAAAGGTCATGTACACTTGCGCAACACTCGTCCATTATAAAATGATAGGTAAGATTTTAATTACCACTCAATTTAACTCAATAACAATTTTTAATCATACCTCAATACCTCCAAATCCAAATACCTAGGTAGTTATGATTGCTATGGTTTCACACTTTGTCATTTTTTTTTATTTTTTTATGGCCACTTTCAGGTGTTTACACAGATATCTCGTGCCGTGTTTATAGACGGTCGTGTCCCCTCTCAAATGAGCACTTGCCCGGTCGGGCAACCTGAAAGCAAACTTCACCTGCCCCAAAGTTTTATTTACCGGGGGCAGGTGGGCAAGCCTTAGTGTCAATGCCTGTTCGGCAAAGTGGCCCAGAACTAGCAATGGCAGACTGTCGTCATACTGACCACATGGGGATATTATCGATGTTGCATCAACACTCAATGTCGATACAATCACAAACTGTATGTTGAACATTGTGGATGCTCTTTGTACAGTTAAATGATCCCCATATATATTCATTTGCTGCATGTTTAGCAGATAGTTGCTCCATTCTTCATCAACAAAGTTGGCAGGGTGTGTAGCAACTCATAATGTAATAGGGGCTTATAATGTAATAAAAACATGTAATAAAAACTCATAATGTAATAATCAGCTCATAATGTAATAAAAAAACAAGTGCATAATGTAATAATTAAAATGTAATAAAAGCTCATAATGTAATAATCATCTCATAATGTAATAAAAATACGTTATTACATTATGAAGTAGTATTACATTATGAGCCTCCTATGTGGAAGTTCTTAATGTAACACATTATTACATTATTACATTATTGAAAAATCCATTATTACGTTATGCGCTCGTTTTTTTATTACATTATGAGCTGATTATTACATTATGAGTTTTTATTACATTTATCTTATTACATTATGAGCCCTTATTACATTATGAGCCGTTATTACATTATGAGTTGCTACAGGGGGACAGCAAGTAGGACACAGGTCAGCTAGGATTCTCCTTTAAAATAAACATAACTTTACTGATAATGTAAAGTTGGGTAGTATCATCTTTAAAGTCTGTTGGTTGATGATATAATTTGTATTCTACTGTTGAGGTAGATGCATCTACTGTAAGGGTGTAAATAATAATAATGATAATATCATTTCATATGGGGGAAAACACATCCTTCATGCAAACAAACAAGCTCCATTAATTAGTTGATATTAATTATATAGTACTCATTTTGCCTATAAAGAAAGTATAGCCTACAAAGTATGTAATGTATGTTTTGTCCTAATAATCTAAATCTAGTAGTAAAGTAATTTGTAACTAACATTTTGTGAGCATGTAGATCTGCTATTTTCACAATTTCTGCCTCTAATATTTGACAATTTGGCCAATGTTTAATTTGTCATTTTAGAAGTATTAAAAAGTCCTTAAATTGTCACTTTAGAAATGTGCACATACCCTCTATAGTACTTAAAGGTTATGTTGGTATGATTACTGTTGAGTGAGAAAACAATGTTGCACATAAAGTTAATCATCTGGGGACCCCCCAAAATAATTTGGGGACCCCCCTGGGGGTCCCGACCCACAGGTTGAGAACCACTGCTATAGGAGACACACCACTTGGACACATGGTTGCATTCAGGTGCTTGATAAACACTGCCATAACCTGTGATGATTCATGCAGTTTGGTTTTTGCTGAGCAGCATGTTTCAAGCCAGCCACCTTCCCATTGTTAGTCTGTTGGCGATGTTGTGAGCTGATTCATACTGCGTTGAGCAACCCCATCATCACTGCAAATCACTGCAAATCAGCAACATATGAAAAAACATATAAATTACTGTATAACGGTGGTTCTCAAACGTTTCAAGGACCCCCATGAGAGTGGGTAGATAACTCACTGGTGAGCCTTCTGGCAGTGTCATGATAAATATAATTAAATTAAACAATCTGTGATTAAAGACCCCAACGATAGATCCACTGCCCAAGCACCCCCATTTTAAATGGGTTTCTGCATTGCTCTGCTCCCTATAAAGTGCCAGCGATAGTTGCACCACATCTTGTGTGTTGGTACACGTAGCCCACGCATGTGCAAACTGTTTGTAGTTTAATCAAATCTTTTTGATGTGTTTCTCAATGCTCATATTTGCTAGTTCCATGGATGTAACCATTCTCGCTAGCTCCCTGAGTGTGGTGGTGGTTTTAATTGCTGCCTTGATGTTCATAAGATATAGTAAGTCTATAGTCAAAGTATCTCTGACATCATTGATTCATTTCTTTGAAGGAATCAGTACAACAGTGATTGATATTTATGAATGTTGTTTTTTTCTTATTTAGAGAAGGCCAAAGGTGAAACATCAAAGATCACAGTGGTAAAATAAACCCATTAATTGTCCTTTTATTTGTCCTTTTATTTCCACATAACATCATCATGGGAAATCCATAACAATTTGCTATATTATGTTAATACTTTTCTAACCCACTTCGATTGACCCCAGAACTAGGGTATGCAGAGTAAACACTGTTGAAGGAACTATAATCTAGTTCCTTCTTATGACAGTATTAGACTTGTATGATCTATTAGATCATACAAGTCGTCATACAATTCTTGTGTAACTATAAACTTTACCATAATGTATGTCAGGTCCACTATAGTACTATACTCTAAAACCTGTGTGACTTATTAGAAGCTGCTGATTGTGAACATACAGTTGACTATACTAAAAAGTGTGAGTTTTAAATTGAATCTAATGTCCCATTCTTATCGGTCGGTCACACAGCATCCTCCTTTAGATCTTGACGTGGTCTACACCACTGTGGTTCCACTGCAACCAACAGTCCAGAAGGTAAACATCCAAATTGTTGGCCCCAGAATACTGTACACTATTTCCCTGAAAAAAAGTAGAATACAACATCAAAAGATTCTTTGACCAAATCTCCTATCCAGCAGGTCCAAACGCCTAGTGAGGGTGTGACATACAGTACCATCCTAACAAATAGCCGGACCCAACAAATGGTACAAGTCTTAAACTTATAGCAGCAGAGCTTCCTGATTAGTTGTATAAGTTGTATCCACCTGTTTCCGCGGGAGTTTACTGGAGATTATTTGGACCTGTTTGCACCACACTTCCGGTTTAACAGCAGACATACAAGCTCACGTTGCGTCGCAGATGCAGCCTGTTGTGAGCTTGTAAATCACACTCGGCTGCAGCGCCGAGTGTGCGCGTCTGCGCAATGCACTATGGGGCGTTGGAAACTTGTGGATAAATATGTGTCAGTAGACTGCTTTTGTTCTTGTACTTATTACGGTACTTATTACCCTGCTCACTGCTTATCCTTCTTTAACAGACTGATCCAAGTAAAGAAACAGTAATATACGATGAAGTGTGCCCAGAATAGGAATGGGTAAGTTTTAGTAAGCACTCAAAACAACATGGCGGTTGTCTACTTGATGGATTTAGATCAGGGGTTCTCAAACTTTTTTAGGCCGTAACCCCCAAAATAAACATATATGAACTGGGGACCCCCACCCTGACAAGCAATTGGAATTGTAGGTATTACATTTAATTTGACTTGGTTCCACAGATAAATATCTGTGTGCGAGGCGTTGTGAGCATGTAGATCTGCTATTTTCACAATGTTCGCCTCTTGCTTACTTCATATTTGGCAGTTTGGCCAGTTTGGTATTAAAACGTTTTTGAAAGTCCTTAAATTGTCACTTTATAAATGTGAAGATACCCTGTATACAGTTTCCGACCCAAGTTTGAGAACCACTGATTTAGATTATTGTTTCAAAATGTACCTTAAAGGGGAAGACCACCCATTTTCAATTGAAAATGGGTGGTCTTCCCCTTTAACCACTTAAAGGAGTAGTTCACCCCCAAAATGACTTTTCTTTTATTGATTACTCACGCCATGGAGACTTGAGTTCAATAATAATTTTAGTTTTTTGTTGCATTCCTAAGACAATAATTTGATTACAATAAATTTACCCCAATGATTCCGGATGGGGACCCAAATTCATTTGGGTCCCCATCCGGAATCAATGGAGGTACATTTACTAGAATAAAGTTGTTGTCTTATAAATGCAACAAATGCAAAAAAATAATATTGAACTCAAGTCTCCATGGCGTGAGTAATCGTTAGACAAAAATGACATTTTGGGGGTGAACTACTCCTTTAAGGACTATCTATTCTACAAGATCACAAGGCATCACATTTTTGAAAAGGTTATTCACCCACTACGGCAACTTTTGCTTTGGTACTGTAAGCTGATGTCATTACTTTTGTACATTTACTACATTTACTTTTGTACATTTACTACATTTACTAGTTGTGGTATTGCTACTACCGGTAATTACAGGAAACAGAGAAGAACAGTTCTCTTAAGTAGGCCTATACTAGTAATAGTACTGTTTGTATGTTTGGCAGCTTAACTACATTTCCCAGTAAATCTTATGAGGAGTGTTACTTCTTTAAGACTGATTTAGCTTCAAAGTAGTTAAGTTGCTTATAGTTACTCGTAGTAGTAGCTAGTAGGCTACTACTGTAATGATAATTTAAACAACACAGGCAGGGATAGCTTTTGCCACACACGTTTGGTTGCTTCATAGCGCCCTCAGGTGACAGTGTATTATATCATATTTATAATAAAAATTATGTACACAGAGATCTCAGACTGGTTTTGTTTTTTTATTGCATACTGTACTTGAAATATCAGGTAGTTTGCAGTGGTGGTCAGTAACAAATTAAAATTTTATAGCCTACAGACAAACAACAAGTTTGTCTGTACTTGACTTGGCGATTGATGTGATGCATTATGAGCTTGTAGATCTGCTATTTCTAATATAGTGAAAATAGCAGATGTACATGCTCACAACGTGACTCGTCTCTACTGTTTGTGCAATGTGAAGCAAGTTATAACTAGTCATAATTATTAAAATTAAGTAGCATCCAAGAACTTCATCTGATACTTTCACTTTTATTCTCAGGGTGTGGAAATGGCATCAGCCAGCAGTCTCCTGTCTGAAGAGCAGTTCCTGTGTTCTATCTGTCTGGATGTGTTCACTGATCCAATCACAACTCACGTGGGCACATCTACTGCAAAACCAGTATATGACCCATCACTAGGACTGATGATGATGTGTCCATTATGTAACTAAACATTCTAACAAAGACCATGAGGTTTTTGTCAATACTTTCATTTATGAGATGACTGATCAGTTCAGGAAGTCACTGCAGTTGAAAAGAAATTCCAGCACAAACCAAGAACCTGCTAAACCAGATGAAGTCCCCTGTGTGACGTCTGAGACCAAACTCAGAGCCCTGAAGACTCATCAGAGTCTCAGGGTTAAAACAACACAATTGACCCTAGTTTACAGTATGTGTAAGAAACATGACAGACTGTTCAGTAATACAGACCACATGTTTGTTTGTCAGTTCTGCACTGAGTCAGACCACAAGTTGCATCAAATTTGTATCGCTGGAAGAAGGATGTAAAGCAGTGCTTCTCAACCTGTGGGTCAGGTTTTGGGAACCCCAGGGGGGTTCCCAAATTATTTTGGGGGGTCCCCAGATTTACTGCCATTTTGAAACAGCTCCCATCAGGGTTCCCCGCCAGAAGCCTCCATTGACTTCAATGTAATTTATAGTGCACGGATCATGCACGCCCATGCACAGATGATGCACCATGTTTGTGCAGTTTGTTCACAGCTTTCAAACAAAAAAGTCCGATTGGAAATCCGTTCAGGCATTCTTGAGATAATAGCCATTATGTTTTACATGTTATGTAAGCAAAAATGGCCGCCCTGTTTGAAAGATGGGGTTGTATGGGGGTTGAACATGCAAAATCGCGATTGAAATCATGCTTACTAGATTTGATGGGGTCCAAAAATAATTTTTCAAAAAGAAAATTTTCAAACTCGTCATACTAGTCATAGGCAGAGTGGACACAGCCATATAACTCGTCAAACTAGTCATAGGCAGTAAATGAGTTTTAACCTTATGTGCAACATTGTTTTCTCACTCAATAGTAAACAAACCAACATAAAGTTCAAGTGCATAGAGGGTTTATGCACATTTCTAAATTGTCAATTTAAGGAATTTATAAGAGCATGTAGATCTGCTATTTTCACAATAGAACCGTGGTAAACAAAATGTAATGCCTCAACTCTTCCAACTCCAAGTAGTGCTTGTCAGGGGGGGGGGGGGGGGGGGTCCCAGTTAAAATATGATTATTTTGGGGGTCGCAGCCTGAAAAGGTTGAGAACCACTGATGTAAAGGACATAATGCTGAGCTGCAGAGGCTGAAATTCAGCAGATGATCCAAGAGAGACAACTGAAGAGCAAGAAAGACATAGACTGAGAGATAGCAGACAGTGTGCAGGTTTTCACTGCTCTGATCAGCTGTAATGACAAAAGCTGGGCTGAGCTGTCCAGCAGTCTACATGTGGGGACAGTTGTGGCTTAGCTGGAGAATATGCTCAGTCATAATTTAGAAGACCACAAGAGGGTGCTGTAGTACTACAAGTAACAAATTGACGTTCAAACTTCAGTTCCACTACTATTTAATTCTATTGATTTGTTTTGGCTTGCTGAGTTTCTACTGCAGCCATGTTTTAAACACAGACAGATGAATCCAAACAGAAAACGGGGTAGTTTATTTAATGCTTGTTTGAGCTAGCCTGGTTAATAAACCAGACCGCACAACACGAAGTGTGTAATAGAGTCTGGTTTATTAACCAGGCAATGTTTGAGCACCTGTCTGTCTGTCTGTCTGTCTGTCTGTCTGTCTGTCTGTCTGTCTGTCTGTCTGTCTGTCTGTCTGTCTGTCTGTCTGTCAGTCAGTCAGTCAGTCAGTCAGTCAGTCAGTCAGTCAGTCAGCCAGCAGGATATCTTGAGCAGTTATGAATGCATTTGCATAAAACTGTGGTATAATAGTTTGTCGGCTTGGACTATAAGAACTGATTTGCTGCAGTGGCCCATCACTCACAGACTAAGATTTATCATGGAAGAAGTGATTAAAATGGTAACATAATTATACCTATGCCTGCAAATAATTGTCATACAAATAATTGTGATTAATGACTTAATGGGGTTTTTGGCATTGAACCTTGGAACATATAAATACATTAAAAAACAAAATCTCCTTGCCTTCTAGACTTTGTAAACACAAATTGCACAAGGCAGATGACAAATAACATAAATATACATAGTGTGAGAGTCAGTATTGAGATACAACTTAAGCAGTGTTTCCATGGTAACCAGTCCAGTGACTTCCTAAGAGACCCCCCCCCCCCCCCTCCCCAAAGTACATTGCTCTTGACCTTTGACCCTGAACGTTGAGCTGCTGTCAACTCGTTCACCTGCTTCCGCCATTGGCTTTCATCATGCTGTGTGTGTGTGTGTGTGTGTGTGTGTGTGTGTGTGTGTGTGTGTGTGTGTGTGTGTGTGTGTGTGCGTGCGTGTGCGTGCGTGCGTGCGTGCGTGGGTGCGTGCGTGCGTGCGTGCGTGCAAGAGTGTATGGGAGGTAGGGTTGGTGGGTGTAGGTCACAATACAATAGTTATACTATTTGGTATTTTGTATATAATTCAAAAGTATGGCAGATTTTGAGAATGTTCACTCCCGAATAAGAGAAAGTACTTTCTGCGCTTGAATGAGTTTTAGAGCCATTTGTAGTCCATCACACAAGGGTGTCGCTTGCTTGCTAAAAAGAACAGATCTACAAGCTAAAAACATGACACCCTTGCCTTGTGTGATGGTCCATAACTCTGAAGTGTGAAAGGGACATATCAAACCTAGAGAGAATGAGGGTGTTTCAAACAACAAAGTCCATGCAGAAGTCACCCTTTGAACGAGGTTGTGTCAACATCGTTTAGAGCAGTGGTTCACACACGTTTTAGTTCGAGACCCAAAAGAGAGATTAGAAGTTTGCCTGGGACCCAAAGTTGTGAACTTGTGTGTTTTTGTGATTTCTTTTTTTTTTTTTACGTTTTGAAATAATCAAACACAAAATGTTGGAAACAAAAAAAATTAAGGGACCCATAAAAATCCCGACCCACTGTTTGGGTTTAGAGAGACATAACGTAACTATTTGAATTTGAATGTGAATGAAATGACTGGACAGGTTTATCTCCTGTCCGGTCCAAACTAAAGTGTTATTAGTGCATAAGTGGAAAGTATCCTCTGGTAAGATTTATATGTGTATCTGTTGATAAAACGGTTTAGATTATTATTATTATTAATTAAGTGGTGGTGAGGTCATTGTGACTTTAATTTCTGCTCCAGAACTTGATAAGTAGGGTCTCAACCTGAGGTTCTGTGACCATCCTCTGGGAAGGATGGTTTGTTGATTGATTTGACCTCTATGGACACTTTATAAAAGATTTAGCCCCCAGGTCCCTCGCAGAAATGCCAGCAAAATGTTTGACAGCTAGGGTAATTTTCAGTCTCATTCACTTACAATACACTACACTATAAAGGCAAAAATGACTCCCAAAAAATCTGCTTTAAGTGGGATGTGAGGGGTAAAAATAGGGGTGTTTAATTATTCTGAATCCATTGGAAGCATTTGTTTTGCATGAAAAACATTCCTTGGACTAAGAACGGCCAACAAATCTATGGTTTAGTGATGAGTCATCAATTTTCACAGTCTTTTGGGGTCCATTCCTTGGGCTTTTGGGGCCCAAGGAATGTTTTCATGCAAAACAAATGCTTCCAATGGATTCAGAATAATTAAACACCCCTATTTTGACCCCTCACATCCCACTTAAAGTAGATATTTTGGGAGTCATTTTTGCCTTTATAGTGTAGTGTATAGTAAGTGAATGAGACTGAAAATTACCCTAGCTGTAAAACATTTTGCTGGCATTTCTGCGAGGGACCTGGGAGCTAAATCTTTTATAAAGGGTCCGGTCAAATCAATCATCAAACCATCCTTCCCAGAGGATGGTCACAGAACCTCAGGTTGAGACCCTACCGTTAGGCTTTTGGTCCTCAGGCAGAGGATGTGAGCCTCTCTGCTACACTCACACCACATTTAACCTCCCCCACCAGGAAACCCAAACCAGGCCACGGCTCCCACGCCTGGGATTAAAACCTGGGGTGTCCCGCGTCTGGAACAGGGACACTATATAGCCTAAAGGGGAATTCCCCCTTTAATTGGTCGGTGGAGTTATTGGTCATTTGATCTACAGGCAGAGACTTTGCTGCATGTACACCTCCACGATGGTTAGTGGTCTGGCCTCCAGTGGTGACGGCACTGGCTGCCTGGTTGGTGTTGGTCCTGTTTATTTCAAATTAGGTGAAAAGGATGGCTTGCGGGAAGGATTCGAATTCCAGAGGGGTTCCCCGCACATCTGGTTCCCAGTCTGCTATTGACAGTAGCCCTGGCCACATGCTCCTCGTGTCGCCACTGCTGAACGGGTCATCCAATTTGACCTGGTAGTCCCGCTTGGCCTTTCTGATCGTTCTCTGGGGGTCAGCATGGGTAGTTTTCCCACATTCCCGGATCTGAAGGCATGTAGAGCAGCCACGAACCTCACTGTTAATCCATGGATAAATCTAATAGATATATATACAAACTCACAACGAACCCACATGCATAAAAACCGATACATTAGGTCCTCAACTACAGTACGTCCTCACACACACACGCACGCACGCACGCACGCACACACGCACGTGAGGGTGCCAGGTTGTTAAGTGCTTTGTAAACAAAAAGGGCTATAAATTGTCTCATGCCTGTCAATTACAATGCCGAGGTAAAATTTGTCAAATGCAGCTCTCAGATGATCTAAAAGGCAGAGGACAGACACTTATTCTGTGGTAATTTTATTGGTGTAGTTTCAGTACTGTGCTGGGAACAGAAACCAGACTTAAATGTATCTTATATTAAATTGTAAAGTTTTGCAAGAGCTATTTGAAGGATTTGGGGAATATGCCTGATTGTATGGAAAAGTGTATTATGTTAGTTGTTGTCAGGATCTGAAGTTGTTGTAGGACCCAAGTGCAGGAACTCAGACAAACGCAGCAGATGAGAATCATAAACTTAAGTTTAAATGACACAGATGATAAAACTTAAACACTCTAGTAGTAACTAATACAATATTTGAACTCATAACAAGACACTGGAAACAGAACAGAGAACCTGACACACAACTAATGACCCAGCACTGAACGCACATATAAAAACAGTCTTTATAGTCTCAGTAGCTCGTCACCAAACAAGGCTCAGCTGGTCCTCACAGGTGACGGCACCCAGGGCAAGCAGACTCATGGAGCAGAGCAAGCAAGATGTAGAGGAACTAGTTGAGTCAAAAATGGCAGTTCCGTGACCGTGGAGAGCGAAGGTCCGTTTCTCAATGGATTTGTCATCTAGAAGGGTTATTAAACAAATTTGGCCGGGGTGTATTTTTTAAAATGGTCGGGAAAATGTTTGACAGCTAGGGTAATTTTCAGTCTCATTCACTTACTATACACTACACTATAAAGGAAAAAATTACTCCCAAAAAATCTGCTGTGAGGGGTCAAACTAGGGTTTTTTAATTATTCTGAATCCATTGCAAGCATTTGTTTTGCATGAAAAACATTCCTTGCGCTAAAAACGACGGTTTAGTGGTTTGAAAAAGGGATGAAAAGTGATGAGTCATCACTTTTCACACATTTGAGGGGGCTGTTTTACCTCAGAATAATTGAAAACCCCTAGTTTGACCCCTCACATCCCACTTAAAGCAGAGTCATTTTTTTCCTTTATAGTGTAGTGTATAGTAAGTGAATGAGACTGAAAATGACCCTAGCTGTCAAACATTTTCCCGACCATTTTAAAAAATACACCCCGGCCCAAATTGTTTAATAACCCTTCTAGATGACAAATCCATTGAGAAACGGACCTTCGCTCTCGTGGTCACGGAACTGCCATAAATGACCCAGCTAAACACACAGAGGCAAGCAAAGCAGTCACATGGGCCCACTGAGGCCGTGGTCATGACAGTTGTATCCTGGCAGAGGCAGTGTATAAAAGGCCTACTATAATACTGTAGCTAATGACAATGAGACACAGGAGAAATAACATTGGTTCAAAGCAAATTATTATGTAAATCACGCCTACCTGTGCAAAACAGGTTGAACAGGTATCAGCCTTGGTGTTCATCGAGTAACATTACAGAGCACTTCTAAAAGCAGTGGGATCTGACAGGATATACTGTACGTATGTGACAACTTGGCTGAGATGTCATTGCTCTGCTGAAGGAACGGGACCAGCCTACATCCCCCTGACCCGGTGGGGTGATCGCTTTGACTGTTTTGATACGAATGTAAGAGATATTGTTGGATAATAAGCAAATGCAATGTTATTATGGTGGTCTGTCTCTCTGTGTTATACGTGACTGTATGCATTTGGTTCGGTGTGAATTGGTACACAGAGTCTGTGTGTTTGCTATTGTTAGGTACACAACTTCTGTTTGTGTTTAGGGAAGCAATGCTCTTGTTAATGTTGTTCTTTTGTAATACAGTAGCTAAACTAAAAACAGAAGTTGTCTGATGATTATTTTATGCGTATGTGTGTGTGTGTGTGTGTGTGTGTGTGTGTGTGTGTGTGTGTGTGTGTGTGTGTGTGTGTGTGTGTCTGCACACACACACACACACACACACACACACACACACACGCGCGCGCGCGCACAGGGTCAAGGATTAAGTAAATTTACCCCCATTGATTCTCACACAAATACATTTGGGTCCCCATCCAGTGCCTTGTATTTGGGTCCCCATCCAGGCCAATGCATTTGGGTCCCCATCCAGGCCAATGCATTTGGGTCCCCATCCAGGCCAATGCATTTGGGTCCCCATCCAGGCCCATGCATTTGGGTCCCCATCCAGGCCCATGCATTTGGGTCCCCATCAAGAATCAATGGGGGCAAAGTTACTATAATACATTTTTTGTATTATGCGACAAATACAAAAAAACATTAATGAACTCAAGTCTCCATGGGGTGACTAATCAATAGAAAATTGGGGGGTGAACTACTCTAAAGGCTTTAAAGGCTTTAGGGTGAGTGAGTTAATTAATGGAACTTTCACAGCGTTTCACAGTCTCGTTTCCATAGATGGCGAACGGCTTTGGCGGCCTCTCTGAGGACGAGCTGCTGTGTTCCATCTGTCTGGACGTCTTCAGAGACCCCGCCTCTCTGCCATGCGGACACAGCTTCTGCAAAAGCTGCATCGAGCGACACTGGAACAGCGCCCCCCAGTGTCGATGCCCACTGTGCGGCCAGCAGTTCAGCAAAAAGCAGAAGTCCAAGCTGAAGGTCAACACAACGCTGCGGGACGTCGCCGAACGCTTACGAGATGCTGGGAGAGAGGATTGTGTGCCTTCGGTCCGTCCTGAAAGTCCAGGTGAAGTCGCGTTTAGTTGTCGTTATGTGGTTCCTAGTGAAACAACTAGTGCCAACAATGATGGAGCGGTGGTGGGTTGAACCACCAGAGTTTCAATCTTTATCCGGATTATATATGGTTATGACTGAGGAAAAAATAAAACAAGTTATGTTACTGCATTGCATATATCGTTCGTTTGTAACGATATGCAATGCAGTAACATTACACATGTCCATCTTTGTTGACACTCAGCAGAGTAGAACTGCCCCCTAGTGTCTAGCATAATGAATATCGCGCAATGCATTCTGGGTATGTGCAAAGGTCTATGGGATTTGGGTCCATGCTCATCCAACTCTAGGAGGTGCATCTCAGAGACGCTATTGGAGTTGAGTCTTGGAGGATGACGGACGCGGATGATGACCAATTTAGTAATTTAACTGTTCCTCAGCTAAGAGACAGTATTTATTAGACCGTGACATTGTTGTGTCAAATGCATTAAAGAAGGATTTAGTTGCCCGTCGTCGTTGAATCTGCAACCTAAAGCTACACCAAAACAATATGCTACAGAAATAGAGGACAAATACCTCTTATACCTCAACAGTTAAATTACTAAATTAGTCATCATCCGCGTCCGACATCCTCCAAGACTCTCAACCCCAATAGCGTCTCTGAGATGCACCCCCTAGAGTTGGATGTGCATGGACCCAAATAATCCCATAGACCCTAGCGCATACCCAGAATGCATTGCGCGATATCCAAGATGGTGCTATTTGCGTACTGGGTTATGAGCGGTCGACAGGTGCTTGTCATCTGATTGGTTGAAATTGTCATTAAGACTGTACTTTTAGAGACCTTTGGCTTTGATATAAAATACATACAAATGTAATTAGGCAAATCTAGTTTGGCATCCACTGTTAGATATGTATGAACACATAATATATAATATGGGACAAAAGAATAATATCTTTCCATCTCAGCTGGTCCTGGGGGTGTGGTGAGCTGTGACGTCTGTGGCGAAGCAGCGGACAGGTCTTGCCTGGAATGCCTGACCTCCTACTGTCACGTCCACCTGCAACGCCACAGGGACGTCTCCGGGCTGAGGAGACACACCCTGATCAACCCCGTGGACACCCTGGAGGAACGGCTGTGTAAAGACCACTGCAGACCTCTCAGCCGCTTCTGTCGAAGCCATCAGACCCTGGTGTGTAGCTTCTGTCTGGAGATGAACCACAAGTACGACGACACCCTTCCTCTGGACGAAGCCTGCGAAGGCAAGAGGTCCAAGCTGTCTTCCACGGCCGTGCTTCTCGGTCAGATGTCGGCACAGAGGGCAAGAAAGGTGGTGGAACTGCAGGGCGCTCTGCGGCGACTCAAAAGCGACACAGACGAGGGCGTCAGATCCCTCAACGACCACAAGGCGACAGTGGACAGAAGCCTGGCCAAGTTGAATGAGATACAGGACAAAGAGTTCAGCTTGGTGACTGAACTCCAGAGTGAACTCACCAAGGTTATTAACGTTTTTGCTTTTTGCATTAGTTTTTATTTTTATTTTTTAATTAGTTGGGTTAAGTTGAGGGGTTGATTGTTTAGTTTCTTTCTTTGTATCTTTGTTTCTTGCACAGGATATGGAAGAGTTGCTGAAGAGAATGGAAGCGATAGAGAAACTGTCCACAACACAAGACCACCTTGACTTCCTCCTCAAGTTCCCCTCCCTCACCAACCCCCCGCCCACCAGAGACTGTTCTGGGATCAGCGTACAGCAGCACGAGGACACGGTGAGACACGCTGTGCACGCGGTGGTGAATGACATACTCAGTAACGGAGAGCGCGGACAGGTTAAAGAGCTCAAAGAAAGGGTGCATTTATTGCACACTGTCATATTTCTGATGGTTCTTTTTATTATCCTCATGATTTCACAATTAAACGAGAAGGCTACATCAAGGTCTAAATAAGCTGTAGAATGTTAAGATCTCCATCTCACATTGTAAGAAAAATATTTTGTAGCCTACTCAAGTATAATTTTGAATACCAGATTTTTACTTGTAGAGTATGTTTATATTGTGGTATTGCTATAAGTAAGTATAAAATAAAAAGAAAGATAGAAATTTAAAATCATGTAGATGGTGTTTCATTGTGTGTTCCACCACCTGCAAGCTGCCATTCATTCTCCTGTCTGTGTCCTTGGATCTCCATGTGTTCTGAAGACAATGAACATTTTGTCCCCTGTGAACCCTGTTGGTCCCCTATTGTCCTCTCCACCCTGGAGGCCAACGACAGGAACTCATTTCTGTGTTTTAAAGGTTGCGGGTCATGAATGGGGTATAGATTACATACCATTTAAAAACTATGTATAAATGCCAGGAAACATACAGATCTCTGAGCTCATTTCTCTCTTTTCTAAAGCCTGCAACCATGCACAGTAAGAAATCCTCAGTTTTAATTTACTCTTGAGAGTGTTTTTGGAAACCACTCAAGGACCCTCGACCACAGGTTGAGTTGTTTGGTTTTTGGTTGTTAAATTTAATTAAATGTACATGTTTAGTACAGTATATAAAACAACAACCCTCTAGTGCCTCTTCTGAGCTCTGCTCAGTTTTAGTTCTTTTCTGAATAAATAAATAATTTGCACAATACTATTGTACAACAAAATATAAAACCTAAGTTGTTAAATGAGGTCATGATATCCCATTATCTACAGTACCTTCTTTAAAAATGTAAATAATAACATTTGTCAAGAAAGCCCAATATGTACAACAACCTGGCAACTTTCACACCTTACAGCTAATTCACCAGATGTGATAGATGTAGAGCAGTGGTTCTCAAAGTCAGGTCCAGAGGCTTTCAGGGGGTCCCAATTCTCCAAATTAGGAACAGTTATTAAGTTTATATTTCAGCTAGCTCTACAAGCTCACAACCTAGAGTCAAATCAAAGAAAGGGTCAAACTCATTCTTCTGCTATACCACAAAAATGTGGAATGCCTTACCGAAGGTCTTAAAGGAGTGTGGATCACTAGCATCCTTTAAAATCGCCCTGAAAAACCACTTACAGGCAGCAGCCGTCCGCAACTGGGAATAAATACAAACCTAGCCCAGCCCAGCCCTCCCCTCCCCTGCCCCTTCTTTGTATATACTTTCTGTTTGCCTTAGTGTCTTGTTCTTTCTTATTTATTTTTTTCTGACTATATCTACTGGATAGTACTGTGTTCTATTCGTCTGTCATTCAATGTTATATGAGATACTTTAATGGTTTCCTGTGGAAATAAGCTTAGTCTTTTCTAGGATCTCCTTTTAGTAGACCTTGTACCAGTGAACTGTACCGTCATGAAACTGTACCTTTTCCTATGCAAACTTCTAATAAAGTCTTCAATCAATCAATCAAACTGCTGTTAACTGCTGTAGAGCCCCATATGACAATGTGTGGCCCCTGGCAGCAGTTAGATCAGTTGTACAACCTGGCCCCTTGCAGCAGTTATCAGCCCCTGGAGGCCCCTGGTACAACTCAGTTGTACAACATGACCCCTGGGAGACACTGGCACAAGTAAGTTTGGTTGTACAACATGGCTCCCTGGGAGCTGCTGACAGGGTAATCTGGGTTTTACAATGTGGCCATTGTCATGGCAGGCTCCTAAACAGTGTTTGTGCCAAGCTTGGTGCAGATTGGTATAATGGTGCACCTTGTACAACGTGGCCCCTGATGTGACTATTCACATGACAGACCCCTGAACAGTGTTTTTTGCCAAGTTTGGTGAGGACCGGAGCAGCGGTGCGCCTCACAAGTCTGCATGTTATGTTTTGTGAGGTCCACCCACCGTCCATGGTCAGCCCACCATCGAGGCAATGTTATTAAAGGATGTTGACAAGACGTTGACATATCTTCTCTTATGGGGGCCTTAGCCCAAAATCATTTCAAATGGGAGTCGGCGGCAGTGCCGGTTCTAGGACTCAGGTGGCCCTATGCAAGATTATTTTAAGTGGCCCCTACTGACGGATGCGTGCGAGGAGCACGCAACATTTTTGGTGTACATATTTTTTGCTTAGTTTTTTTTGCGGATACAGGTGTCTTTGAATGACCTGATGGCCTCAACACATTGATTTATTACAAACATACAGTGACTGGAGCAGCCGCACACACAAAGTCATAACCACTGCAGCACAGCATCGGCACACAGACACAACTTAATAAGGAAAGCGACTATGAAGAGGCCTGTGGGCCACAGGTGGATTGCATAATGCAATTTGCAACTTGCATTCAACTGCAGGTTGTAAATTGGCATATAATCAAATTATTCTGTTGTGTCTTGTGTGAGATCGTTGTTTTATTGCACATTAATAATAACGCTAGTTTTTGGATAGGGGATACATGACATAATATTTAAAAAAAGATCTTCTCCTGTGATGTGGCCCACTTAGTGGTTGTGGCCCTAAGCCACCGCTTATGTTGCTTATGCCAAGAACCGTCCCTGGTCGGCGGCCAAATATAATTTGGTGATCCTTTATATGAAAATATTTGAGAACCACTAACGTAGACGAGGAAACCAGAGAAGAAGTGTTTGCTCTGCAAATCAAGAACCCCACCTCCAGTCCATAGCACTTACCGTAGCACTTGCCCTAGCCTTGATGACCTTACAGGCTTATGCAAAGGCCAAAGTGTAATTTAGATAGCATGTTGTGTTGCAACCTCACAGATTGAATACCAATATACATTTTACTATTCTGTACTCACACACAAGAAACAAAGCTTGAACCTTGATTCAAATTAGGTTAAAGTCTTTACATCTGGTAACGTAATAGGACATGGCAACTATATACAAACAAATGAAAGAATAAGCAATAATAAATGCATTCATACAATTTCTAGAACAAGACAACTAAAATAAGAAAAGCAACATGGTTATGGACCCTGCTGCAGCTCAGCTAATCATATCATAATAGTTAGAATTATGTATGTCATTTCTATATGGTTATGTCCTATAGTTCTAGTCCATGTAGTTGTATTCTAGTAGTTCTATGTGGCTCTGTTCTATGGTTATACTGTCTCTTCTAAGTGTTTATGTTCTATGTGTTTCTGTTTTCTGTACTGGCAGGTTTTTTGGTCGGAGGCCAAATTCCACTCTGTAAGTCCCCTGACAGTAAACAACAAGTTACTAATGTCTTCCACTGCTGTGACACGCACGCACACATGCACGCACACACTCACTTGTGCGCACCCAGTGATCAGCATGTATGGAATACAGATAGCCTAGCTAGTAGCTACCCACTACCCACCCACACACATGCTTGCTTTTGCACAACCCACAGTCCCACTCACACACCAGGACCCCCTTCAGGGGTCTCAAAGGAATTGTTGGACCCATCTTCTGAATGCTCCCACGCATGTCTCCCATCACTGTCCGTGCGCACGCACGCACGCGCACACACACACAGTTGGATACTCTCATGAAGAGATGTTAGTAGTTTATACAGCTGACACACATTAAAAGGCTCTATAAATACATCATACACTATAGTACATATACAGTATATTAACAGCCGTGTGCACAGCAATGCTCCAGGTTTGCTTGTGAGGGCCATGACTGAGTGATAATTTCATCAGCATCACACAACATTTGAATGGTGCTTTTTTACTTGAATAAATCAAGATTAAAACTGCAATCCATAACCTTTTAGTGCATGAAACATTCTGACCAATCCACAGTATGTTAATACAATATAACTAACACAACTGCAGTGGTTGTAGTCGGTCTACTTACTCTTGGTGGTTGACATGTGGTATATGCATGAAGCTCAAAGCACAGTTTAACCTCTGTCCAAACAGGCTTTACATTATACCAAAAGAAAAAAGTTACTTTGGTGCTGACACGGGGGGGCCAAGGCTACATGAACCCTAGCATACCTATTCTGGGGAGATCATTAAGCATAAATAGCCAATGTACGGCCAGGTCAGCTATTTACCCTTAAGAGATTTGCGTGTAGGGGGAAATAGCGCACCTATTATAGAGCCCTGGGGGACCCCGATCAACTAAAGTATATAGCGTTTAAGTGGACAAATACTTAAGCCTTATTCATACACTGCGGAATGATGCCAATTCAGGATGTCATGGCGAAAATAACCAATATACAGTAGACGCTTGTAGATCTGCTATTTCTGCTGAATGTTCACCCCAGAATAAACTATGGGTTCATGTGATAAAACAGAGGTTGCTTTGCCACTTCAACTGCTCTGATTGGTCAGCTACAAGCCCTAGGCAGGGGCGTAGTGGGGAGTTTTTTCACAGTGGGAACGCATTTTAATGACACCCACACAAACCACACACAAAACAAAAGCAGACATAAAATAATCACAAGACACTTTCGTTTACTTTAAAACAACAACAAAAAAGGACATGATCAACATAAATGTGTGCAACATTATCGCCTCAAAACCAAATGCATGTGTCATAATACGCTGTACCAAAAGAACTGTCCCCACCCATCTCCTTCATGCTCAACACGCACAGCCATAAACCTCACATGTTAATGTTGTCTCAGGCCGCTGAAACAACATTATCATGTGAAGAGAACGAGAGAAATGTGGACGCAGTGGCATGGGGGAATGCGCGCGCGCGCACAGTCACCAGCATTTGAACTGCTCAAAGAAGTAGGGAGTGGGGACGCTGCACGATCCCCTGCCTGCAACGCCCACAGATATGGCTTGGCTTTAGAATGCATTGCTCAGCACAAAGCTTATCGCCTTCTCTGTCCATGATGAGGGCCTTTCCGTGTGGTATGTGCATGTTTCTCTCTGTGTTCACATGGGGTCCGTGGGTCATTCCTGCTATTAAGAAAGTAGTCTGGGAAACCAAAGGTTCCTGAGCCATGTGGCCCATAGGTCAGCAGCCTATCTCCTGTTTTCCTTAGCGTGAGGCAGCTTGATGTACAAGTACAACCTCTGGACATGATGCTGTTCAAGTACAAACTCTCTCGACATGATGCTATAATACAAGTACACCCTCTGGACGTGATGCTGGTATGTCTCATGATTTACAAGTACACCTCCTGGATATGACACCAGAATGTCTCAGGGACTTATAACCCCGATCCAACCCATTGATGCTGAGTGCCAAGTGCATTAGAGTGGCTCATGAATGAGGAGGAGGTATGCAGGGACGTTGAGTGAAACAAAAACAAGCGCTCCCCTGGAACCCCATGGGAGTGGACGTGTCAATGAAGAAGTCACTGGCTTGTTGGTTTTGTTGCGGTGCATTAGGTGAGCATACTGTTGCATTAACCACATTCTGGACTCTGGAGGATCAAACTTTGAATTCATAGCGCAAAGTCGAAGGTACGGTAAAGCTCCTTTTGGGATTATTTTTTGGGGAGAACATGTACATTTATTGAACAGAGATGATTAAACCTCACTACAGGACATGGAACTCACTGAACTCTCTCTCTCATATATTACTGTAGTGTACATACAGTTACAGTATAAGCACGCTAGCAGACAGGCCAATGTGTCTCTATCTGTCCACTCTGTTTCCATTCCAGTACCCCCTCTTTCTCAGGCTGTCTCCATTTCTCTTGCTCGCATGCATACATGCACGTACGCACGCACGCACGCACACACACACACACACACACACACACACACACACACACACACACACACACACACACACACACACGCACACACACACGCACGCACACACACACACACACACGCACACACACACGCACACACACACACACACACACACACACGCACACACACACGCACACACACACACGCACACACACACGCACACACACACACACACACGCACACACACACACACACACACACACACACACACACGCACACACACACACACACACACACACACACACACACACGCACACACAGTGACTGCAGGCTGAGAGTTATAACCGTGCCAAGTCACACGCTGTCTGCTGGGCTGTGTTCAAACCTCTGTAAGATCACAGAACTTTACAGAACGTTAGTTAGAACAAAACAAAAATGTTACAGAACACAATAAATTGGGACATCACATGATAGAATAGAACATAACAGAACAAAATAGAATGGTACGAAAGAGTTTAAAAACATTTTTTTTAAATGTTTTATTATTTATTATCAGTCAAGTTGTTGTACTCAGGCTTTTCTCCAAATTGTGGATGAAATGAAACACAACAAAACAGCATCTGTGAAACTGTAGTGTAGATTGTGCACCTATGTATCTATACAACCATTATAATAGACTATAAACCTAGCAGGCCTACTGCACATTTGTAGCGATCTGTATATATGCAGTATTTATGTAAATAAAAATCGATTCATGTGGATCTCGTGATGCACATGGGAACAATGTGGCTCCAATGTGGCTCTCAGACTTGTGGCTAGTCAGTGATGACAGTCGTCTAAGTCGGTCGCCTATGACATCGTATGACTCCAAAATTGGGCAAGGTTTCAGCCCGATCGGAGACCCTCCATTATAAAATGGAGGGGTAACCTACATATTGCAAAGTATATGAAACGTATGTGAAATTAATAAAATAATATTGTAGTTTTCTCCACTACAATTGTATGAAAACTTTAGTTCGTTAGTTTATAGATTCTGATTATTACAAAACACACTAACCACTTCAGCCCAACATATTTCATGTATTTTCAAAAGTTCTTCAGACATATTGAACTTGTGAAATGGGACATTCGGCACAATGACTACTTTTACTTTTGGTACTTTAAGTATATTTTGATGCCGATACTTACTCAGGTACATTTTGAATACGGGACCTCTACTTCTAACAGCATTATGTCTACATTGCAGTATTGATACTTTCACTTCAGTAAAGCATGTGAGTACGTCCTCCATCACACTGGTCCTACTGGTGGTGTGCACTAGCAATGTGGTGCTGATCATCACGATTCATCAGTCTGGGTACTCAGACAGACACACAGACACACAGACCACAGGGCAGACTATAGACCAGCCCTCAGATTGCTCCTGCAGAGCCAGATGGCAGACTGTACTGGGATAGTTTTTTGAACAGAAACATGCCTTTATACCAGGGGTCTTCAACAGGGGGTCCGGGACCCCTAGGGGGTCCTCAGAGTTACTACAGGGGGTCCTCTAATTGTTCCTATCCTTTTTATATTAACAACTTGAACCCTAGTGTCCATATTCTGAGAACTGTAGCCAAAAATAGCAGGTCTACAAGCTCACAACGCCTCGCAGCTTGTAGATCGGCTATTTTCGGCAAAGAGGTTTGGTGTAGAGGGGGAAAAGAACAGACTAAGTACAGAGTAAAAGGTCAAGTTTATTAGGTAATGACGGCTCAAGTGGTTAAATATCTGAAAATACAAATTGACATGAATCTTTTGCATTTTTTTCACTATATGGATCATCTTTAAATAACTATATTTCTCGATATATCTGCCAAACGTCTGTGGACATTCCTTTTGTCATGTAGGAATTAATTTAGATTTCTTGGTCTTTTTTCTTTGGCTCACATGCCTCACATGCCTGACTGTAAAACCTTATTTGGGCAATTCAACTGGGCAAGAGCTCAGACCTTTTCTCTCGTATCATAAAATATAGAAAGTTGACACCTGAAATTCTGGATCATAAAGCTCTGTCTGTCCATCTGGTTGCTTTCAGTATGCATAAACCTCTGCCAACACAGCGCAGCGTAGCTGTCATATGCCATTTCCACCTTGAGTCAGTAGGTTTGCCCTTGCCCTTGTTTGTGACCTGAATTAACCTTTTCGACCCCATAGAAAATCATCACTTCAGGACAGCCTTACAACTGATTATTACCACCAGGCAGGTTTTGTGAAAATGTCCCCTCCAGTTCTGGAGTCATTTGTAAGACTAGAAGCTGGGCCGCCCGGCAACCTGGCCAACTCGGAACAATGTAAATAGGGAATGAATGCCCCGCCCTTTAATGCAAACCCCATTATACTGTTGTCATAGGACCAGTTTTGACCATCTGTTTGCCTGTGTCCATTTATGCCCATATATGGAGATATCTGTATCTGTCTGTCTGTTGGCATCCATTTTATGTCCATATATGGAGATCACTGCAGATATAGTTCTGGGTCCATTTTATGCCCATATATGGAGATATCTGTCTATCTGCGTCCATTTTACGCGCGTGCCGAATTTGAAATAGGGAATGAATGCCCCACCCTTTAATGCAAACCCCAATATACCTGTTGTCATAGGACCCGTTTTGACCATCTGTTTGTCTTTGTCCACTTATGCCCATATATGAAGATCTCTGCACACATGAAGATCTCTGCACACACAGTACCGGTTGCGGAAAACTCTGATGTCAGACATCAGCTCCGCATACAGGCATTCATTTTATGCCCATATATGGAGAACGTGCGTGCCGGTACGACGAACGGTTCTCGAGATACGCGGATTACATACATACACACTCACAGAGATTTTTTATTGACTCATGTGGCGTACCTGATGTCAGAGCCTTTTATGAAGTGATGTCACAATGAGTCAGTGCTTGCGCCGATTTCCTCCGGAACAGCCTGATGTCAACAATCAGCCCCGCATAAGGAGATTCCGAACGTTTCGCGCCCGTTCGGGAAAACCGCGCGTCGGGTCGGGTCGAGGCCCGGCACTGCACTCCGTGCCACGGCGGGGAACGCGCGTGCCGAATCTGAAGCCGGTGGGACGAACGGTTCTCGAGATTCGCGGATTACAGACAGACACGCAGAGACTTCTCGCATTTATAGATAGATACAGAGGGCACAGGAACACACTATTAAACAGAGAATACACAAAATACAGCCTATAGATAGGAGTATGGTGTGCAGGTGTGAGAGTCCAGACTTGATTGGTTGGAAATGAATGAGCTGATGAGTGGGCGTGGATAATTAAATTAAAGGAGATTGCCCGGGGACCAAGAAACACATGCGAGGAGTAAAACAATAAGCACATATGCAACCACTCACTTCCATCCTGACACACACGCACGAATACACACACACACACACACACACACACACACACACACACACACACACACACACACACACACACTCATAAAACACACAGACTGAACCTGACAACCTCTTTCGTTCTTGACATACAACTGAATTTGACCTTCACCGCTGACCCTTTCAGTGTTGAGAAGTAACTTTAAAAAATGATCTACTGTAGCACCCTGGTGGCTCACCTGGTAGACATAATTGACCCGGGTTCGAATCCGACCGGGGCTCTTAGCTGCATGTCCTTTGCAATATCTCTCTCCAGTATATCTATCACTATCAAATAAAGGCTTGAAAATGCCACAAAAATGTTAAAATAATTAAAATTTTAAAATAAGCTAAGAGCTACTCTGCTTAAAAGGTAATCGAGTTACACAAAAGGCTCTCTTCCAAAATAATAGTAATCTAGCTAGCTAGATTTGTAGCCAGGTATGTGATTGAATAAAACAAACTGTAAAAGCTACAAATGGAGATGAACATGGAGAATGCTCTCTTTGATGTGATGACAAACTGCACTCAAAACCCATCTGTTGTGTTAATTTATGGTGATGTGCCACTGAAATTGTAGCTTTTTGTCAAACTACACAGTGAAAAAGAGAATCGCTAAATTCATTCTGAAATTAGTAGAGCTACTGGGAAAAGATAGCATGTTAAGATAGTATGTTAACATTGTATTCCCAAGTATAAAAATAGTTAAATTCAATGGATAGTGAGAAATATACAATTATACCGGGTAAAGATAAACCTACATCTAAATCCATTTATATAAATAAGCATGTGTACAGTATTGCCATAGCAGAGTAATAGACAGTCTATGCCCCAAAAAGACCAAGAGAAAAAGCGCCAAAGTAATGAGAGCAAAAGTCATTAGTCATGGCCTGGGCGGCGAGACTGGCAGCTACTTGTCTCATATGGCTGAGCTACTGCTGCCCAACACTGGACCCTTTCAACCCCAAAATGAATCATCTCTTCGGAGGGGCCTATTGATCATTCACTAAAAATCGAGCTATTGTGACAACAGACAGACAGACAGACAGACAGACTGACAGACAGACAGACAGTCCAGGACCCTTGGAACATTACGAAGTGTTACAGAATGAATTATCTAATAGTTTACATGAGGGTCACATACTCTCTCTCCTCTATCTCTATTCCTCAATTCAATTTAGTGGAACTTTAATTTGGCATAACATTTTTCTATTTCCAAAGCAAGTGTCAAAAAACAATATCTCTGTCTCTCTGTCTCCCTTTCTCTCCTTCTCTGTCTGTCGTGTTTCTCTCTCTCTCTCCATACTGTACGGATCACTCTCAATTCAAGAAGCGCTGTTGACATAATAGGGTCGCATTACATGCTAACGCAGCCAAATTACAGCTGTTAAATAAACTTTCTAAAGACAAACATTGATGTAATAGGTCTGTGTGCTGTGCTTGTGTGCATGTGTGCCTTTGCGCGCGCGCGTGTGTGTGTGTGTGTGTGTGTGTGTGTCTGTGTGTGTGTGTGTGTCAGGCCATGCTGACCACCAAAACATGTTTCTTTTTATTTTCTCTTTCTGAGTTGTGTGGTAATAGTTGTGCGCAGTGTGTAGTTGAGTGTTGTGTAGGACTCTGTTCTTCATCACTCCAGATGTTTGGCGGTGATTTTAACAGGAGAAAGGAGGAGCTACCTCCCCCCCCCCAACACACACACACACACACACACACACACACACACACACGCACGCACACACACGCACACACACACGCGCACACACACACACACACACACACACACACACACACACACGCACACGCACACGCACACACACACACACACACACACACACACACACACACACACACACACACTTCCTCAGTCCTCTGTGCTCAGCAGGGGGTTAAGTGTAGAGACAAAAATGGGGGGAGGATAGAGAGAAAGTGGGCGAGCAAGAGAGAGAGAGAAAGAGCGAGAGAGAGAGAGAGAGAGTCAGTTATTAAACTGAAACATATTAAACTGAACGGATGTTGTGTCTAATGTCTAATTTCTGAATGGATACAAATTTGACGTTGCGTCTTGTTATCTGACTTTGTGTTTCTTTGTTTCTATCTCTAGTCTCTTGGGACTACATTTGACACCGCAAAACAATGGGAACTTAAATTACTTCATCCCACTGTAAAGTTGCGACGTGTTGTTAGCTCTGCTATATTAGTTCTTTTTGTAGATCAGGGCTACTAAACTAGATGGCTCAGGGGGCCACTCAGCAAAATACAAAAAGTCCAAGGGCTGCAAGCTAAAAATGAACGTTCTATTTTGGACATTTATGTAACACACTACTGTATGTGAGTAGTTAAGGAAACACACAGAAAACAGCCACATCTGTAAGGCCAAACCTCATTGAACAGAAATATCGTAATGGAATGATTAATGATGAAATGATAAAGTTTCTTCATTTGGAACAAACACATTAGGAAAAAGTCTCGTATAAAACAAGACAAAAATAGTTTTCTATAGTGGTTTTGGAGAGAAACTGAAAAAGTACATCAGAAATGATTTGTCCACACTGAAAGTAGACAAAATATATGTATTGGCATGACCATGACGGGCCGCATAGACATGCCGCAGGCCAGGGGCCGCATGTTGAATAGCGCTGTTGTAGATTTTCTCCTATAATGACATGCCCAAAACAGGGATGCCAGGTTCAAGAGGTTAATCTATTGTCTCTACGGCTGGCATTTTGGCAGAGGGCAGGCCAACCTGCCAGCATTCAAGGTGTTGTGACGTGGATTGATGGACCCCCTGCCGCATGCAGGATGAGCCGCTGGATGGGAGCTCATCCATTCACACAGACTCACTTCCTAAACGACAGGAGGCCTACAGCATGGCTTAACACTTGCAAATACAGAATACGCTCATTTATGAGTTCATTCACAATGGGGACCTTTCCCTCACTGCAGGTCACAGGACACAAAAGGTGAGGTGACATTTGCAATAAGACATCCTCCTGCATGATTCGGGACATCTGGTATAGACCCGTTTCAAAACGGGAGAAGAGAAAGGATGATGATTTAGTCGCTCTAAAATGGAAACAGATCTGTGAGGCAAACAGCTCGTCACTCCATTCTTCTTTTGTCTGCAGCCTAGTGTAAAATGTGTCTTTCTGTCAGTCTGTGGTTTTGTGAGTCTGATAAAGAATCCTTGGCAGGAAGAGCAGAGAGGGTCCCTCTTGCCACCCCCCCCCCCCCCTTTCTCTCCCTCTCCCTCTCTCTCTCTTTCTCTCTCTCTCCCTCCTTCCTCTCCCCACCCCCACCCCCTCACTCCTTTCTCCTCCTCTCCTCTCCCATGCATGCAAACACACCCCTCACTCTGTCCTCTCTCCCGTCCTCTTCTCTCTCTCTCTCACACACACTTTCTTTCCCTCTCTCATAGAGTTCTTCTTTCATTCACTGATCATCAGAGGAGAGTGTGGCCAGATCCCAAACGCACACACTCTCTCTCTCTCACACACACACACACACTTTGTGTTCATTGGTCTCTCTCTCATACTCACACACACACACACACACCCACACATACACACAAACACACACACATACGTACTTACACGCTCGCACGCACAAGCGCGCACACTTACACACACCTACACACACACACGCACGTGCGTGCGCCATGCACAGTCAGAAACAGTCCTGCTGGATGGGCTTTCTCTCCATTTGTCTCACAGGAGTGTTACTGCTGAACCAGGGTGAGTACAGAGAGGGAGTTTGTGTTTGCTTGCATCCATGTGTTCCTATGTGTGTGTGCCAGATTATCTTTGCTTGTGTGCAGTGGCAGTGCCCTGTTTTTCCACGCACGTGTGAGTGTTTACACACGTGTGTGTGCGTGTGTGTGTGTGTGTGTGTGTGTGTGTGTGTGTGTGTGTGTGTGTGTGTGTGTGTGTGTGTGTGTGTGTGTTTTTGCCTTTTTGTAATGCATATGTTGAGAGAATGTATATATGTTATTATCATCCTTCGTATTATTAGCTTCAAGAACTTAAACCCCACACACTTAGTTGAGAGCAGTCCCCCAGGGCCCTCTCCTGCCTACACTAAAGATCACTGCCAAAAATAGCCGATCTACAAGTTGACAATGTGTCGTATGACCTATTTTTATTTAATGTTCAGCCCAAAATAGCCTCGCTAGGGTTCTTGTAGTTTAATTATAGTATTAGTGGTAATGGTAATAGTGGTATTGCTGGTATTACTATCAGTAATAGTGGCGGCATAGCTCAGGGGTAGAGAAACCGTTATTAGAGCACGAAGGGTTCCCGAAGGGTTTCCAGTTCGAATCCGGGCTCCCCCAGAGTTAATGTCGAAGGGTCCTTGGGCAAGACTCTGAACCCCACATTGCTCCCGGTGAGCAGGTTTCCTCTGCCACCGGTGTATGAATGTGTGCGTGAATGGGTGAATGTAATGCACAATCTATGTAAAGCGCTTTGGATAAAAAGCGCTATATAAATGCACCATTTACCATTTAGTAGTGATACAGTAGTAGTGACAGTTATTGACTTGTAGAAGTAACTGTAGTAGTAGCAGCAGCAGCAGTAGTTGTAGTAGTAGTTATAGTAGCAGCAGCAGCAGCAGCAGTACTACTACTACGTTTTCTGTGGGTTCCCATAAGCATTAAGTTCTTGGTCCACTGCTTTCTATAGTATGTATATGCTCCCGCTTGGGGCCATCAAACAGAAACAATACCGTTCCTACGCTGACACTAAATTAGGGTTGCTACACCGAAGGGGGATAACTTACTCATGAGAAAATAACTGCATGACAGTTGTGTGCAACAAGTCGGCTCATTTACCTCCCCTGAAGTGCAGTATTTTCTCATAACTAACTTGCTCCACTTGTTCACAAAAATGCATTATCTGGTTATACCATGGCTAACTTGCAAAGCAGGAGTGCAACTGCAAACTTGATAGATTTATAAAAGTAAATCACAATTGGAATAAAACACATTGTGACTGTGAGCTTGTAACACACCATTGTGTATTATGAAGTAGGCCTTAAGTGGCTACTGGCTAATCACACTAATTGATTCAGGCGATTATGATATCATCTATTTAAAAATGTCCGGGTTGATTCGTTGCTTCTCCATTATTGCTTAAATCGAAAAGTATCGATAGTTGCTGCCATGTTGCAAAATCATTATAATTGCTAATATTTCTATTGTTAGTACATCAAAAGAGCCGTGTTGTCATTCAATCATTAGGTGAAGCTAATTAAAGTAACATATGTTTGTCACCCATGTGTCACTGCACTACTTACATTACAGGTGCTATAAGTGGTATTCTTTTGTTAAATAAGTGTTAAATAGTTTCCCACATACTTGTAGTATTTATTCAGTGACAGGGGTCTTGCTGTCTGTCCAGCTCTTTAGTAAACAGAAAATACATTTTCAGATACCAATTTATCCTGAACAAGCACTCTATAGCAATCATTGTATCAGAATAAAGAGATTTAACTCTCTAACAATAAATGTTTTGTTTTAACCAAAAAGTGTCACAAGAACTTTCGTTTTAGGGTACAGCAGCATGGTTCACTAAAATATTGTTTATTTTATATATTATTTTAGCTGTTAACAAATCCTATATTGTACATAACCTTTGTCTGTTCTTGTTAGAACATCTATATAAACCCCATATGTAGCCCAATTTGGCCAATCAAAATGACATATTTGTTCAAGGTGGTTTGCTCTTTTTCAGTGCTGTGGAATAAACAGTTTTAAATCTTTCCCCAACAAAGATTACCTCAGCTTCACACAGCTTTCCCGCTGTCTGTCTCTGCTACGCTGTCTCCCTCTCAGCTTTCCCACTGTCTGTCTCTGCTACGCTGTCTCCCTCTCAGCTTTCCCACTGTCTGTCTCTGCTACACTGTCTCCCTCTCAGCTTTCCCGCTGTCTGTCTCTGCTACGCTGTCTCCCTCTCAGCTTTCCCGCTGTCTGTCTCTGCTACACTGTCTCCCTCTCAGCTTTCCCGCTGTCTGTCTCTGCTACACTGTCTCCCTCTCAGCTTTCCCGCTGTCTGTCTCTGCTACACTGTCTCCCTCTCAGCTTTCCCTGCTGTCTGTCTCTGCTACACTGTCTCCCTCTCAGCTTTCCCGCTGTCTGTCTCTGCTACACTGTCTCCCTCTCAGCTTTCCCGCTGTCTGTCTCTGCTACACTGTCTCCCTCTCAGCTTTCCTACTGTCTGTCTCTGCTACGCTGTCTCCCTCTCAGCTTTCCCACTGTCTGTCTCTGCTACACTGTCTCCCTCTCAGCTTTCCCGCTGTCTGTCTCTGCTACACTGTCTCCCTCTCAGCTTTCTTGCTGTCTGTCTCTGCTACACTGTCTCCCTCTCAGCTTTCTTGCTGTCTGTCTCTGCTATACACTGTCTCCCTCTCAGCTTTCCCACTGTCTGTCTCTGCTATACACTGTCTCCCTCTTAGCTTTCTTGCTGTCTGTCTCTGCTACACTGTCTCCCTCTCAGCTTTCCCACTGTCTGTCTCTGCTACACTGTCTCCCTCTCAGCTTTCCCGCTGTCTGTCTCTGCTACACTGTCTCCCTCTCAGCTTTCCTACTGTCTGTCTCTGCTATGCTGTCTCCCTCTCAGCTTTCCCACTGTCTGTCTCTGCTACACTGTCTCCCTCTTAGCTTTCTTGCTGTCTGTCTCTGCTATACACTGTCTCCCTCTCAGCTTTCTGTCTCTGTCTCTGCTATACACTGTCTACCTCTCAGCTTTCTGTCTCTGTCTCTGCTACACTGTCTCCCTCTCAGCTTTCCAACTGTCTGTCTCTATTATACACTGTCTCCCTCTCAGCTTTCCAACTGTCTGTCTCTATTATACACTGTCTCCCTCTCAGCTTCTCAACTGTCTGTCTCTATTATACGCTGTCTCCCTCTCAGCTTTCCCACTGTCTCTCTCTCAGCTTTCCCACTGTCTGTCTCTGCTACACTGTCTCCCTCTCAGCTTTCCCACTGTCTGTCTCTGCTATACACTGTCTCCCTCTTAGCTTTCTTGCTGTCTGTCTCTGCTACGCTGTCTCCCTCTCAGCTTTCTTGCTGTCTGTCTCTGCTACACTGTCTCCCTCTCAGCTTTCCCGCTGTCTGTCTTTCCTACACTGTCTCCCTCTCAGCTTTCCCGCTGTCTGTCTTTCCTACACTGTCTCCCTCTCAGCTTTCTTGCTGTCTGTCTCTGCTACACTGTCTCCCTCTCAGCTTTCCCGCTGTCTGTCTTTCCTACACTGTCTCCCTCTCAGCTTTCCCACTGTCTGTCTCTGCTAGACTGTCTCCCTCTCAGCTTTCCCGCTGTCTGTCTCTGCTACACTGTCTCCCTCTCAGCTTTCTTGCTGTCTGTCTATCCTACTGTTACACTTGCAGCCTTATAAACTATAGACGTAGCCTACTGTACATTTGTCATCATGTGTTTTAAGGAGAGCCTTCACAGCTCAATGAGAGCAAAAATGTAAGAAATGGATGAGTGAACATGTGTGTGTGTGTGTGTGTGTGTGTGTGTGTGTGTGTGTGTGTGTGTGTGTGTGTGTGTGTGTGTGTGTGACTGTGTGTGTGTGTGTGTGTGTGTGTGTGTGTGTGTGTGTGTGTGTGTGTGTGTGTGTGTGTGTGTGTGTGTGTGTGTGCGCGCGCACACGTGCATCCGTCCAGCTGTTTTGTATAGACATGTTTGTCACAGAGCCAACACCCTGCACTCCTTCCTCTCCTCTCCTCTCCTCTCCTCTCCTCTCCTCTCCTCTCCGAACAATTACATGTTTCTTTTCTTTCTTACTTTTTTAGTTTATTTTTAAGAAATCTCTGATGCTGACATAACTCTCATGATCTACATGCGCGCACGTGTGCACACACACACACACACACACACACACACACACACACACACACACACACACACACACACACACACACACACACACACACACACACACACACACACACACACACTGTATAGGTATCATATTACGTGGCTGTCAGTCAGTGAGTCATGCTGTGAGAAACACCTGGTTTTAATTACGACTTCATTTAAAATGCTGCTAGAGCTCATGGACAACTAATACTGACCCTATAAATGTCCACTACACTACTGCTATAGCGTAGAACAAACCACACAGTCCTGAACAATAACCAGGTACAGTGGCTTTCATATGAACAGTTCTACCAGGAATGTATTAAATGTGTTGGAACAGTGATGTGATCTCATCGCACCTACAGGATAATCGTCTCCAACAGCCCACTCAGTTCTCAGCAAAACACACGGGAAAGGGTGTGTTTCTGTCCACACAATTAGCGCTAAATGGAGAGAAGCATGCACACACACACATGAAAGATTTATCACGATGAACACGCGTGCAGAGCCACAGGCCAGCGAGGGTTCAAACCCCTCTGGAACTCTGTAAATCTTTTTATATTTATTATTTTAGGCAATCGCTTTATTTAGAAAGTAGAGCAAAGGCTCAGAAGAACAGACTGTAGAACAGCTGAGAGGGAGACAGTAGACAAAGTATAGGAGAGGGAGACAGTGTAGGATAGATAGATAGATACCTTTATTATCCCAAGGGGGAAAATCAGTTGCAGAGGCAGCACAGCAGTATAAGGTTATTTACAAAGTTACAGAGAAGTAAGAAAAAGATAAAAGAAAAACAAGAACAGAGTACAGTAAAGTACATCAAGAGAGAGGCAGACAGAAAGCTGAGAGGGAGACAGTGTAGGAGAGACAGACAGAAAGCTGAGAGGGAGACAGTGTAGGAGAGGCAGACAGAAAGCTGAGAGGGAGACAGTGTAGGAGAGACAGACAGAAAGCTGAGAGGGAGACAGTGTAGGAGAGGCAGACAGAAAGCTGAGAGGGAGACAGTGTAGGAGAGGCAGACAGAAAGCTGAGAGGGAGACAGTGTAGGAGAGGCAGACAGAAAGCTGAGAGGGAGACAGTGTAGGAGAGGCAGACAGAAAGCTGAGAGGGAGACAGTGTAGGAGAGGCAGACAGAAAGCTGAGAGGGAGACAGTGTAGGAGAGGCAGACAGAAAGCTGAGAGGGCGACAGAGAGATGGGAAAGCAGAGGGAGACAGTAGGAGAAACAGACTGCAGGAAAGCTGAGAGGAAGACATTATAGGAGAGACAGACCTGAGAGAAAAAGAGACAGTATATAGAACACTGTTTATGCTCCCGCAAAGTATGGAGGAGGAGACAGATGGTAGGCAGGGACGTTCTTTCTTTCTATGTGTCCGGCTGTCCGCTGCATCAAGCCCCTAGAGCAGGGGTCTTCAACAGGGGGTCCGGGACCCCTAGGGGGTCCTCAGAGTTACTACAGGGGGGCCGCCAAATCTTTGTGACAGGATCATTCTTTTAAATTAACAACTTGAACCCTCGCATCCCTATTCTGAGGAGAACTTTAGCCAAAAATGGCTGATCTGCGCGAAGCGTTGAGAGCTTGTAGATCTGCTATTTTCGGCAAATGGTTTGGTATAAAAGAAAAGAGACCAAATACAGAGTGAAAGGTCAAATTAACTAAAAACACAAATCCAACATAGACTGATGGCAGTGCTGTCAAACAGGTCTATGAATCTATCTATGAAAAGGATGAAAATCTGCATCACACATTTATACACTACGTAGAGGGGTCCCTGCTTCAACTCTCTCTCAGTCTCAGCTAAGGGGTCCTTGGCCTGAAAACGTTGAAGACCCCCGCCCTAGAGAACCTTGTAATGTCTGCAGAGCACAGATGACCCCGGCCCTGTCTCACCTGAACTTTGCA
Organism: Nannobrachium achirus; assembly: GCF_963921795.1. Lineage (NCBI taxonomy): Eukaryota > Metazoa > Chordata > Actinopteri > Myctophiformes > Myctophidae > Nannobrachium > Nannobrachium achirus. The sequence goes on from NC_137819.1 coordinate 31,537,558, forward strand.
GGAGTATGAATGGGCCGAGAGACAGACAGCAAGAGACAATCTAGGAGAGACAGACTCTAGGAAAGCTGAGAGGGGGACAATGCACGAGAGACACATAAAGTAGGAAGACTGAGAGGGAGACAGTGTAGGCAGATGGAGACGTTGAAGGAGAGACAGACAGTAAGTAATTACAGTATGTAGCCTTGGGAACCAAAGCCATGGTCAAAGGCCAGGAGCCTTGTCCTGTTTCCATATAGTGTGATCTTAGCTATATGGAAGTATAGCCCCTAGACATGATGCTATGTCCCAGGGCTTTACCCCACTCCAAAGCTTCATGTTGAGTGGTTTCCTACTGTATGTCATTTTAATATGACTCGACCAGGGATTGAACCAACGACCTCCTAGTCTCAGGGCGGACACTCTAACCACAAGGCCACCGAGCTAACGGAGCTAGACAGTAAAGAGAGCTTAAAGAGACGGACCGTGTAGGAGAGTATTTCACTGCTGATAAATTAAAACTTAATTCCCACCAAATGTCACATGTGCGCTTGAGGAAACAGTGTCTCTGAGGGCTCTGAGACACACACACACACACACACACACACACACACACACACACACACACACACACACACACACACACACACACACACACACACACACACACACGACACAAGAGACCACATCTGACGATGGGAATATCTATTCCTTAAGGTCCTCTTCCCGGATATTGATACATCTGTGTGTTATTTTTAAAGTAACAGTAATGTAATGTAACTGATGTTGAACTGTGACTGACGGTTGGTTCACACACTCTGACTGACTCAACCCAGACTTACTCAAGACACACGTCTTCATCATGTTCAGAAGACACACGTCTTCATCAAGTTCAGAATGAGGAGTGACAGGGCAAATGTAATTCCCGGGAGTCTAATTTGGGTCTCCCGTATGGGATAATAATAATATAATAATAATCTTTATTGTCCCCGAAGGGAAACTTGTCTTCACAGTACTACAACAAGTACCCTAACCCCACTATACACAGAAAAACCCTCTTAGCGATGGGGGCGATTCGATTGTTTAGCAGATTGTTGCAGCAATGGCTGAGGGGACAACACTCCTGCTAAACCGAACCTTGTGCCACTTAAAGGTTCTGTATCTTCGCCCTGATGGCAAGAGGTCGAAGTAGCGATGCAGAGGATGATCAGTGTCATTTGTTATTGAGAGTACTAAGCGTGTGGTGGCCTTATTGTTCATATCAGCAAGTGTGGGTGTGGGAAGTCCGATGATCTTTGAAGCGATACGGGTGATACTGTAAAGGTTGTTTCTGTTTGGCATGGACAATATAGGGAGGAAACATGCAGAGCAGTACAACAGAACAGGTTGAATAATGCTTTTGTATAGTAATAACAGAAGATGGGGATGGGACACTGAAGAGAAACATGTTAACCACTATCCTAAGAGTTAGTAGTCAGGACAGTGTCATTGTGGTGAGGACAGTGTTCTATGGTGAGGACAGTGTTCTTGTAGTGAGTCAGAACATGTTTTCTTCCCATAGGCTGAAAACACTTTTTGTTATTTTAACCATGTTGTTATGTTGATGCTTAATGTATGCATGTTGTTTGTGATTTAATAATGTCTATGGATACGGTACTTATTGATTGGTAATGTCTGGGTGTTTTTCAGGGGTCCAGTGCCAATATGAAGACTTTGAGGACGCAACACCAAGCCCTGACTACATCGACTACAATTCTACATTTGAATATAGTTTTTACAGTACGTCTCTCTCTCTCTTGTACTACTACACACACGCACGCACGCATTCATGCATGCACAGTGCACAGTGCACACGCACAAACACAAACACATATTCACATACGTTTGTTTGTGTCTCCAATAGGTAATGCCAGTAACGATGAGCTGGATAAGTTCCTTGGTGTTGGCGACGAGGATTTAGAAGAGGAAGAGGATGTGGTGGATGTCTATGACGAGGAGGGACACGAGGTGACCAGCACTGCGGTGACCATCATGACCACCACAGAGAGGGGGCAGGAACAGTTTAGCAAGGCTTCTTCGCTTCCTGTCACATGGGTAAGACAGGAAACACTGATGTGTGTGAAATCATTGTGGGAGTGAGTCACTAAATTATCTGTGTTTAATTAAAACGATAGGCTCAAATCTCATGGCAGCCAGGGTCTTTAAACAAAACACTGTGTGTGTGCGTGTGTGCACGTGCGAGCGAGCTGACACTGTCAGTAAACAGTGTATAAAGCCCGCACATCTAAAGTTAAAAGCCACTGAGCTATGTGCTGGCCAGAGACAAATAAGCCAAGATAGAGTCCGCGCACTGGATCCAGCTCCAAAGGGATTTTTATTACCACCAGAATTTCAGAAATCTGTAATATATATAAATACCTCTGAGGCTGGATCCAGTGTGCCTACTCTGTGTTTTCTTTGTGGGCTAGTAACATTATTCATGTCTTATCTCAGGGGTGTCAAACTACCGGTCTGGTCCAGTCTGGCCTGTGGGAGGATTTGGAAATAAATAAAGAAAAGAAATTAAATTAAATATTCTCGTACATTATCATCAAACAATCATCGTCAATCAAACTATAGTGTTACTTTTTCTTGTGCTCTCTTGGAGTAACCACTAAAACCCTATACTTAAGCTGACCCCTACACTAGGCTCCCTCCTGTATTCGCTCTACACTAATCTTCTGCGAAAATAGCTAATCTGCTTTGTTGTAGATCGGCTCTTTTGGCCAGACTGTTCCCCCCACAACAGGGAGGCTAGGGGTTCAAGTGGTTAAATGAACACTGAGGATGTCACTGTGCAGCAGATGAACACATGCTGTGTGTGTAGCCAACACAGCGGGCGGCACAGTCCTGTGACAGCATTGGTGCATGTCAGCATTGAACAAACCTAAATGAAATCTCATTTAGACTGATCCAGCCCTCCACCAAAAAAATTGTTTGACACCACAGTTGGCTGCACTCTAAAACAGCTGCTTATCACATGCATGTACGCACACTCAAACACAAACATTCACGAACGCACACAGACACACACACACGCACACACACGAGCATGCATGCATATGCAGCTGAGCATGCACACGCCACGGACATAAACACACAGTGGCCTCTTTGTATTTGTTGGTATGCTGGCTGGACGGACACGCACACACACACGCACACGCGCGCGCGCGCGCGCACACACACACACACACACACACACACACACACACACACACACACACACCACAACACAACCCTGTTTTCTACTGTCAGTGATGATGTCCTGAGGCATTCGGTTCGACTTTCATGATTCATCCAAAAGTAATTTTCCACTTGGATCTTTGAGAGAGAGAGAAAGGGAGAGAGATGAAAGAAATGAGAGGGAGGTGGGAGGTGGACAGATAAGACGGAGGGAGAGAGCGAACTGTGTGTGTGTGTGTGTGTGTGTGTGTGTGTGTGTGTGTGTGTGTGTGTGTGTGTGTTTGTGTGTGTGTGTGGGGGGGGGTCTGTTGCAGGAGGTCTGTTGCAGTAATCTACTGTCAACCAGTTATGTGATTTATGAAAGAGTTTGAGATATAGTTTCACTTAGGGCCTACATTATTCAACTCGCCCAGCACTGCAGTAGTAGTATACAGTAGCACTACAGGTCCTGGTAGGATAGAAAACCAGCCGTGCTAAAGGTCCTGCCAGGAAGTGGCCTTGTGGTTAGAGTGTCTCTGCCCTAAGGACATCATGGGTTCAATTCACGGCTGAGTCATGCATACCAAAAAAAGACAATAAAAATGGCACCCAATGCCTCCTTGCTTGTCACCCAGCATCAAGGGTTGGATTGGGGGTAAGTCCCTGTGACATACTTGCGTCATGTCCAGGGGGAATACTTCAAGCTACGTCAAGCTGTCTCCCCATAAAGAAACAGGAGATAGGCTCCTGACCTATGGGCCACATGGCTCGGGAGCCTTTAGTTCAGGGGTCTTCAACGTTTTCAGGCCAAGGACCCCTTAGTTGAGAGAGAGATGAAGCAGGGACCCCCACAACCTGTTCATAGATTCCATATACGGTAGTTTCATCGTTTGACAGCACAATCACTTGACCTTTAACTCTGTACTTAGTCTGCTCTTTTTCCCATCTACACCAAAGCTCTTTGCCAAAAATAGCAGATCAGCTTCTAGATCTATTTTTGGCCAAAGTTCTCAGAATATGGACAATAGGATTCAAGTGGTTTTCTGTGGTTAATATAAACAAGAAGAAAAATAACTTTCTATCACTTAAAGATTTGGAGGACCCCTGTAGTAACTCTGAGGACCCCCTAGGGGTCCCGGACCCCTTGTTGAAGACCCATGCTTTAGTTTATATACGGCTACTTACTTACAAAATGTCCTGATAGGATAGAAAACCAGCAGTAGCCTGCTGGTAGGATATAAAACCAGCTAATCAGTAAAGTTATTTGGTGTAGTTTGATATTCAGTGCAGTGTGAGCTCATGTTTTTTTTTCGTTGCAGGTTCACTGGAGTTTACTGCTGGTCTCACTGCAGCTTGTACACACACTATGAGAGTCTACACACAGACACGCACGCTGAGGTGGTGAGTCACTCACACACATGCACACATGCACGCACGCACGCACACTGACACTCACGCACACAATCTGTAATCTGTATCTAGCCATAACATATTTTAAACATACAGATTGTAGCTTTGAGGAGGGATAAATGTAACTCATCATACAGTAGCACCTCTCTATAAGGAATCTTCTGTATTTCATCATAAATTACTTGCTCACACTATGATAGTCCTTAAATAATTATATATGAGAGACAATAATATTGACAAAATGTACCATATATATGATTTTTTTTCCCACCCCAGCAGAGGGTGCTATGGGTTCTTAGATGCAATTTGGAATAAATGGAAAATGAAAAAATGTCTTCATCTTTTTAAATCATAATAAAAAAAACATAATACTGTATGTTTTAGTTCTAACAATATTTAATGTAATTTTTCATATTACATTATTTTATGAGAACACACTGTATGACATTGTGATGATAACACATGATATTGTATTTCAGGTGATGGTGGGTGTGGTGGTCCAGTTGATGCCACCATGGAGGGACCTTCACCAGCCTGACCTTTGGCCTGTTGTCCCTCTAAGATGGCTGCCGTTCCTCTCCAGATTGGCAACTGGTCATAGCTTGACCAAGGACACATGACTCACTTCACCTCAAACAGCATCACTGTCTTCTAGAACAGTGTTTCTCAAACTTTTAAATGTCAAGGTCTCCCCTTAACTCTGACAGTGTACAAATGGAACCAAATGAACCCTGTAACGGGTTCATTTGGTTCCATTTGTACACTGTCAGAGTTACAGACTTGTATGGGTCAATTTAGACCCCCCTAAAAGAACCCACAGAGTCCCTGGAATCCACTTTGAGAACCACTGTGTCCGGGGACCACCAGTGTTCCTTGTGGGTGTTCCAAGTGGTCCCCAGCTGAATGATGGAGATTTGGTAACCAAATGGACCCTTATAGATCTTTAACTCTTGAGAGCATAAAATGAAACCAAATAAATTGGTTTCATTTTATGCTCTCAAGAGGTAAATTATTCTCATCTGCATTACTTCATTAACAATAAGTCTACACAATTAGAGAATGTAGAAGAATTATTATTATGATGATGATGATGATGATGATGAACGTTTGCCAGTTTATCTCTCCCACGTCAATACAGCAGGTAATTGTGGGAAAACGTTCTTATCCAACTATAACTAAAGTATTCTACGTTTTCGGTTTGGGAATCTCATCAAGTTCCAGGCTCAAATGCAGAATAAATAATGGACCTTGATATGAAATAGGTTGAAAACCCCTTTTCTAGAACGTGCAAAACATCCATTCCCAACCTGTAGGCATGGGGCCACATGCTCTGAAAAATGCACGTGGCCCACCCATCTGACCACTTAACACAGTGGTCAGGTGGTTGGGCCACCCCGCAAACTCTTTTGAGATTTACTAAGTGGGCCACATTTATTCAGAAAGGGTTGGGAACCACTGCTGTAAAAGTCAAAACCACTCCTTTTTTTAATGTTTCTCACTGTACCTTCAAGTTATTATGAATGTGGGAGGAAAAATAGAAAACCAAACAGTCTTACAGTGCATGGGGAAATCCCACTCTTTCGAAAGACCATCAATTCAACAAAGGAGTGTCTGGAGGGTTAGCAACTCACCCCACGGAGGCTAGGGTTAGGTAAGGGTTAGGTTTGGGTGTCGAAAAGATGACACATAGAAACAGCGAAATGCTCCCCTTACAGTAGCCTAGCGTGTTTTTTCCCCCTGGGTGTTATTGTGAATATTGGAATATGAGGCACTTTCTTTTTACAAACTTGGCACTTATGCATTGTGTGTGATTCTGAGATGATTTTTGTGTGCGTCTAATGCGTGCCTTTGTATGTTTATTTTGTATTTTTTACTTTAGTTCTTTTTTTTAAATAATGCGTAAATGTTTCATTCCACACGCTGTGTCTCTATGTGTGCATTTTAACATCACAGTTTGTATTCAAAGCATATTGCTGTCTCTTCCAGAAGTAGGCCTATTATTATTTTTGACCAAATATCGTAGAATCTCGCATTTCATGTTTCCTGTCTGGTGTCTCAATGTCTGGTGTCTACATGTTTCTTTCTGTCTGTTCTTAATAAAATTTGATATCCTACTCAGTCTCTCCTCTGTTCATCATAATAACGTTTAATTTTAGCTATGCAGTTTAACAGCTTACCTTAAAATACTCTTTTATATTCCGGGCCATATAGGCCAGTGGTTCTCGGCCATGTGGGGTCCATGGACCCCAGGGGTCCTTGAGGGGGTTCCAGGTGGTCCCCAGCTAAATTATATGATGATTACCATGAATATTTACAAGCAAATTTACAATGCCGTCTATTACAGTTAGAGCACATAGACAGTAAAGGAATTCTGGACCAAATAACAGACCAGAACAATATCGTTGTCTAACATTATGTTCGTAGATTGGGGTACCAGAGCTAAAATGGGGGGTCTGTGGCTTAATGCATATCAAATGTGGGGATCCTTTAAATATATATACCTTTATTTTTGAAAGGCTTGAGAATTTCTTAGAGCTGTGGATCTTGTCAGTGGTTCTCAAAGTAGATTCCATCCAGGGACTCTGTGGGTTCCTTTATGGGGGTCTGAATTGACCCCTACAAGTCTGTAACTAAACAGTATACAAATGTATACTATTTGTAGGCCTATACAGTCAGGGTTAAGGGGAGACCTGTAAACGTTTGAGAAACAGCCTTGGATAGATCAGGCATCAAATATGATCTGTACAGAAGTTCACCAGCAGGTGGCGACAATAATTAAATCACCAGCAGCTTCTGCAGCCTATTAATGTTTACTTGCCATGCGCGAAGCGGTGTGCACTAGGAAGCATATTTTGTTTACAGATGGCTGTTTAACCTAAAGATGTGTTTAACGCAGGTTTAATGTAATAACTCTATGGTTTAATGTTATCAAATAAACCGCGTCGTCTCCTGTCCAAAACGGAACCAGTGCATCACTGCATCTCTCTCTCTCTCTCTCTGTCATGATGGGTGAGTAAAGCAAGCCACCAGCTTATTGAAACGCACGGATAGAAGCGTGTTGAGTAAACAAACGCAGATAGTATGATTGAAACAACGTTGGATGTTAGGCAGACATACCTTTAATCCCCGTGGGGAGTTTAACACAGCTCACTGTAGCGTGTAGCCCTAGCCCTGAATTCTGAAACATGACGGTCCGTCGTATGACATGAATCAGAGCTAGTGTCCCCAAGTAGTAACTGCTGCAACCTGCGGGAAGGCGTCTGCGAGACCTGGGTCAGCACTGCAGACCCAGGTCAACCTCTCTACTGCTCCCAGTGGCAGCCTTAGCTCCAGGCGGAGCCGCTCGATTGTCCACGACATTGCAAGCGGCGCGAAGGCCAGCGGACCTTGGTCCTGCTCTTCGCCCCCGAGCGCCGCAGGCGCGAGTGGCCGCGAAGAGCGGGCCAGGGCCGCGCGGCCGGCGGAGCGCCGCGCGAGTTACGAAGCCGTGGTGAATGCAATCGTTCTGCCCACGATAAACGCCCTGTCCAAGTGACTACAATGTCTGCACAGTCACCGAAGCACTAGGGGGCAGTCAAGTAGTATGGGGTCTGCAAACCCGTGTCTTCAGACCCACGTCTGCAGACATGCTGCATGCAGACTTCCCGCAGGCTGCAGCGGTTAGCTTCTCAGGGGAAAATGACATGGGAGACACCAATCTGGACGTGGTCACAATGTAGGCGTGGCGGCGGTGACGTCAGAAAGTCTGCTGTAAGATTTGACAGCTCTAGACAAGTGATTAGAAGACAAGCTATCTGGAAAGACCACATTGTAAATGTAAAAGTAATTTTACATATTTAATTTTGACATATGGCCCAAGTGCGTCGGTGCCCCTTGGGCCACAACTGTGGGAGGACTAGGAGTAGCACTGCAAAATAAAATGTATCCAGAAATATGGATGGATGGAAGGAATAGTCAGACTGTGAGGGCAACCACACTAATAACTAGCCATAAATCATAACTCCAGTAGAGGTCGCTAATATTATATGGCGACCTCTCTACTGGAGTTATGATTCATGGCTAACTAATAACATTGGATGCGTTGCAGGGCGTTGTGAACTCGTAGATCTGCTATTTTGGGCGAATCGATTTGTGTAGAGTGAAATAAGAGCGTACCAAATGTGCTCTTTACCAATTACAGAGGGTCTGGTACTGAATTTGCAGCTCAACAAAAGATAATTCATGAGTGTGTTGCCCGAATATTTATCAACCAACTAGTTGATAAATATTTTATCAAAATATATTTTATTTATTAATGTATCATTTCTCTTCACCGGCTTGTCTCCTCTGGTCTACCTCGTCAGCTACATACAGTAAGGCCATCAGTACAAGAGGGTAGAGCAAAAGTAATGTTCTGTTAGATATGAAGGCTTGTAGATCACCCTTTTTGCAATTTTGGAAAATCTCTGGAATGCCCAAAATGGGGACAGCATGTTTAAAGTGTTTAAAAAGAGAAGAAATGTAATGTAATATATGCAAAGCAAGGTGACCGCAAAGCAGCCAAAGGACACGCACATCTAAAGCCACAGTTGGCTGGGTGCTAGACTAAAGCAGTGCATACAGGTAGAACAATAAAAGTCTGCACACCGATTTATGCTCCCAAACATTAAGTTTAAATCGGTGTGCAGACTTTTATTGTTCTACATGTAATGTATGCAAACATTAAGCCTCTAATGACCTCTTCTCTATTTTCTTCTCTGCCCAGAATTCCCCATCCTTCCTGTCTGTAAAGATGAAGTTTATGAACTTTGGGAGAGGATTCAGAGGAACCCCAGTCCGGTCCAGGTGAAACCAGAACCCACACAGTCACCGATTAAAGAGGAGGTTTCTGAACAGAATCAGGAGAGGAACCCAAGTCCGGTCCAGGTGAAACTAGAACCTTCACAGATTAAAGAGGAACAGGAAGAGGAACTTCCAAGACCTGAGGAGGCTGCTGGGTCAACGTTGAACTCGCCAGCAGCAAAAAGTGAAAAGGATGATGATGATATCGGAGAGACGGAGCCTCGAGCCAGCATCTCCTGGGAGTCCTTCTGGGAAGATCAGTCAGTTTCAAACCCACCAAAATCAAAGCACAAAATGAAAGCAAAACAAGTGTCTTTGAGCAACAATGCATCCCAGGACCTAGAGAAGGAACCTGGAGCCAGCACCTCAACTGAACGTGCGAAAACACAAGCCTATGTACAGTCCTGGGGAACATCACAATCCAGTAGTGGTTCTGGACTCTTCCGCGATGAAGTGGAAAAGTCCTCCCGGGAAGATCAGTCAGTTTCAAACACACCAAAATCAAAGCACAAAATGAAAGATAAAAAACGGTCTTTGAGCAACAATGCATCCCAGAACCTAGAGACTGAGCCTGGAGCCAGCACCTCAACGGAACACGCGAAGATACAAGCCTGGGTACAGTCCTGGGGAACGTCACAATCCAGTAGGGGTTCTGGACTCTTCCGCGATGAAGCGGAAGCGTCCTCCCTGGGAGATCAGTCAGTTTCAAACCCACCAAAATCAAAGCACAAAATGAAAGGTAAAAAACGGTCTTTGAGCAACAATGCATCCCAGGACCTGGAGAAGGAGCCTCAAGCCAGCACCTCAACGGATAAGGCAAAAACTAAAAGAAAAAATGCATCCCAGGACCTAGAGACGAAGCCACGAGCCAGCACCTCAACTGAACACGCGAAAACAAAAATAAAAAATCCGGAGTGGAGAAAGAGGAAACCCTCTACATGTGACATTTGTGGCAAAGAATTTAATCGACATGCAGATATGAGGAGGCACCTGAGAACCCATTCGGGTGAGAAACCCTTTAGTTGTACAGTTTGTAATAAAAGGTTTACGCGAAATGGGATCCTTAAGAGCCATATGAGGACTCACGAAAAGATGAAAATAAAAACACCGACACCGGCAAGCTGCTGTTTGTGCACAGTTTGTGGCAAAGCATTTGACAGAAATTCGAACTTGAAGGCACACATTAGGATTCATACCGGGGAAAGACCATTTGTTTGTGCAATTTGTGGCAAGCAGTTTGGTACAAAAGCACACCTGAAATTACACATGGGAAGTCATGAAGAGGCAAAAACCGAATTCAAATTCAATTGTGACATTTGTAGCAAAGGCTTCCACCAGAGTGGAAAGCTGAAAAATCACCTGCGCATTCACTCGGGAGAGAAGCCCTTCGCTTGTACAATTTGTGGCAGAAGCTTCAACGTAAATGTGAACCTGAAGAAACACATGAGGGTTCATACAGGAGAGAAACCCTTTGCATGTGTCGTTTGCGGGGAAAGGTTTTCGCAAGGTGGAAATCTGAAGACGCACATGAGAAAACATTTAGAAACTAATCCGACCTGGGTTAGTATATTTAGGAGGGGGGCTTTAGGCCACCATTAAATATGAAGGCAGTTATTATTACACCGGTCCTTATTATAAGATGGCACCATTTCTCTCTACTAACTCTGCTAACTCTAACCTGCAGAACAATGACATCATTGGTAGGCAAGTTTGGTCATTTCAAACAAAACTTTTTTTTTAAATGCAAGAACAATTGTTTTATTTCAGCATGCAGATTTTCCTGGAAGAGAAAGGCTGTTGGCTTGGAATCTCCATCGATTTTGTCATTGCTAGGCAGGTTTCTGAATTGTCATATGAGCCATAGACCAATATGGTGCCATCTTAGTATTAGGACCAAATATATGAAAATAAGTTTCCAATGGGTGACTTTAGCTTTAATGATCTTATTAACTATTATTTAAAAATATATATATAATCTTAATTTTGGTGTACTTGTGAAATATTATTTAAGATGTTTAGATTTTTTTTATTTATTATACATAAGACCTTCCCATTGACCACCTGTAATTATGCCATGATGGGACCATTGGTTGAGAGACAGTGCTGTAAGTGACCACAGGTTGTGCATTTTGTGTTCGTTTTTAGAAGCATCGCTTGTTTTGCTAAACCGTTGATGTAACGCTGAATTCACACTAGTAGCAGTCTTCCACACTCTGGCAGGAGGCAAAAAGCAGCTGGGAAAAGTAGAGAAAAGTTCACCTTTTCACTGCCACCAACCAGAAGCATGTTGTGGTTTTAAATCGGTGTGGCCTTTATTTCTAATTCTGGGTTCAGAAAGCAGACCTGTCCCAGAGAAGTTGACCCAATTGAGGGGAATTTTGTGTAATTATGGATTGTATCATTGATATTGATGTTTCTATGCCTCAACATACTGTATATTTACAAATGGAGTGGTGGAGCAACTTGTTTGTTTAACTTTGTCTGTTATTTTTTGATAGAATGGAAACGCTTTTGTTCAACTACATTAAAATGTAATGTGGGGAGATTCAGATTGTACATCATTTGTTTTATCTTTTTAATTTTAGGCAATTATTTATTTATTGTCACAAAAATAAGGACGTCAGGTTGAAAGTGATTAAGGAAATGCTTCAATTGGTTTGAATATAGGCAGGCACCACAGGTGCTAATAAAAGATGTAAACTGTAACGCGGGGTTTGATATCCCTTTTGGAGGAGATGACTGGTGATCTTTCCATCACAAATTTGCAGTATGTAAGGTTTTTGAGTTTGTGAGCCTCAGGTAAATAACAGTTCCATCCTCTTGTTCACTTGCATCTCAAACATGGTGGAATTGTATGGTCTTTGTTTGGCCAAAAATACAAAAAAAAAGAAAAAAACACCAAAATGCCAACTTTGCCAACTAATGCCAGCAGACTACGACAGACCAGCAGTCTGAAGCTGTTGGAAGTAGTCTGTTTGGTGGAGAGACACCTTTTAAAGATCCTTAGCCCAAATCATTAACCACTTAGTTCAGTGGTTCTCCATTTGGTTTCATTTGTACACTTTCAGAGTTACAGATCTATAAGGGTGTATTCGGTTCTTAATTATGTATCAATAATTTAGCTGGGGACCCCCTGGAACTCCTCAAGGACCCCGCCCAGGGGGTCCTCGGACCCTTCTTTGAGAGCCACTGACTTAGTTGACCAGGATCCCCCATGCAGGGCTCTACTAGATCCTCTAGAATTTCCCAAGAGCAGCGAATACAGATTCCTCCTCCTGGCACAGAAGACTGATGGTCAGTCAGCCATGATGCTGTACAATAATGATCCACCACGAGGCGTCCAGACGGGTCCGTGGTCAAATGATCAATATGATTCTGGTCATTGCAACTCTTATCTCTGAGGACAAATGACAATGTGACTCTTGTACTGACGTCTCTGTATACCTTTTCTTCTCGCTGTGTTCTCATTATCTGTTCTGAGCAGTGCTAGACAGTTTAGTATACGAACGGTCACAGCTTGACCGTATCTCTGTCTATAACGCCTGACACTGTGGTTCCCCTGACACATCACTGTGACATCACATGTGACATCACAGTGATGTTAGATACTCAGAGCAGGGATCTCCATATATGGGCATAAAAGGGCAGAATCCATATATGGCCAAGACAGATGGCCACATATGCTTTTCGCCCTTAGGCGTCTTACTGCTAAGTATTTGATACACTGTCCATGTGTATTATGTACGTCCCTATCCGTATGTCCCTTTTATGATTGGCCAATATAATGATGAGCTCATACTGACGTATGTCATGTCATCATCATACTGTGCTTAGCGTGCTACTCGATCACACACTGTTTCTCCTGGAACAGTATTTTCTAACGTGAAGTCACATTAGAAATATTGTATCTTTTGTATTTAATTGATTGATATCTTTATTGATCATGAAATTAAAACATATGTCACATCTGACCCACCATAATCAAAAGGATAAAAGCTTACAGATTGTTTCCATTGCAGTCCTTATGAGGTACATAGTTCATGATGTGCTAATGTGTCCCTGGGCACATATGACGAGGTCTCTGAGTGGGTGTGTGTGTGTGTGTGGGGGGGGGGGGGGGGTTACAAATACATATTTACAATATACCATCTGCAATATCAAGTTCTACACAACTTTCACTAAAAACAATCACATCTCAGGAACCACAATGCCTACTAGCTATTCAGTTCCCTATTTAGAAGTAGCTTCTAGTGCTACCAAACCAGCCTTGGCGACTACATTTCCCTCACAGCATCAATAAAGGCCTATTTAACTTATCTGTTGTGTGATGGTTGCCAAGAATGTGACTCTTGAATGCTCTACACACGTTTGTTGGCCTATCCACAAAGCCAATGGGTTGGGAGGTGGTCAATCAACCAACAGTGACGGTCTGACGCCAGTCTGGCATGTCATTGCTGTGACATCAGGCATGATGTCATTGTCAGCTATGTCTTTCTAAATACGTTGGTACCCAGCATGGACACGATAAAGGCCTCGATTTGGCCTTATGGCCTTCAGACAGTGACATACCCTAACCGTTCGCACTGAGTGTGTGTGTGTTGTTGTTGGGATTCTGAATTCTGTAGCATAAACTTGAACTTAATTGTGTTTTACTGATAGTTACTATGTACCGAACTGAACCAACTGAAATGAAAATATTAACCGTTATAAATTGAATTAATAACATTGTTTCATTTGAAGGTCTTGCTGCATTGGCATTTGGCCTTTGTGCCCTCAAAAAGTTGACTACACCAAAGGCCAAGTGGCCTTGCCCCTAAAACAAGGACATTCCAGGACTGGTTCCCACCAAGCACTATTGTAATACAGAAACTCAAGTGGACGGCTGAGTCCCTCCGTACCACTTTCATAACAAAGATAATGGTGAAACACATAGTTATCGTTATAGTGCTTGCCTGCTTGGTGATGTGAACAGGCCTTTATAGTAATAAGAGAAGTAGCAAGTAACAGAATAAGAGGTAATCAACAGTATTAAAGGAGTAGTACCCCCAAAACAATCTTTTGTCCTATCGATTCCTCAGCCCATGGAGACTTGAGTTCAATAAAAAAATGTTTATGGTGCATTCTTATGACAATAACTTGATTATAATTGATTTCGAATGGAGACACAAATGCATTTGTGTTTCCATCCGGAAAATGAGAACAAAAACTCAAGTCTCAAGAACTCCATGGGGTGAGTAATTGACAGAGAAAAGGTCATTTTGAGGGTGAACAACTCCTTTAACCAACTAGAAATACTGTTCCTACGAAACAGTGTGGGCTCGCTCGTGACTATATTCTGCAGAGTGCTAACTGTCATGTGAAGCTCAACCAATACTCCAGCTAACATCACTCCCAGACTTTCCGCACCACAATTGCACCTCATTGGCCCTGCCTTTGTACTGTCGTGGCGGAACTTGATAAATAAATAATGAAGATAATATAGTGTTCTCGCCTTTCAGGCGAGCCCACAACTAGTATTCGCAGGTAATCTCATATGACTTTGCCTATAGGTTAAGCAGTTGGAGGTTCATCGGTTGACTCTTCCTCTTCAACAGGAGCCTTTATGGCCAGACCACGAGTCATCATTAGCACTAAATCTTCATAGTTGACCTGTCCGTCATTGTCGATGTCACCTTCTTTGTACATCTCATCGATCTCCTCATGCGTCAGCTTGTCTCCCAGGGTCGTCAACAAGCGGCGCAGCTCAGCGGCACTGATGTATCCGTTCCCTTCAACGTCAAAGACTCGGAATGCTTCTCTGAGCTCCTCCACGTCGAACTCCTTCATCCTCGCGGGCATCATTTTCGTGAACGCCTTTAGGGATATCATTCCCGTTTCCTTGGGATCCACTTCCTTGATGAGGTCCTGCAGCTCCTTCTCTGTGGGGTTCTGGCCCACAGCGCGCATCAGGGTACCAAGCTCTTTGGTGCTGATCTTTTCATCGCTGTCCTTGTCGTAGAGGGCAAAGACCTCCTTGCATTCTGCAACCTTCGTGTCTTTTACTTCTCCCATTTCTCAATACGTAGATGCTGCAGCCAGCATACCAGAAAGGTCCAAATGAGAACTGAAAATGATTTGCAACCTCTATGAATGCAGATATAGAGAACTGTATGTTAGTCATTGATGATGTATTGATGACGTGGTATGACCACACATCTGGGCAAGGTGTCAGCCCTATCTATCCCAGAGGCATTTAAGGAGAGTGGCATTTAAGGAGAGTTGCGTCACTTCTGTTGACTTCATCGGGCCAGGTCTTCTACATTTACCCTTCTACATAAGACTTCTATTGGCGAATTCATGGGTTTCATTTGTAGTCCTACAGCAGCCATGTTGAGGACCAGCACACGGCATAGAACTAATGTTCTACTACACCAATCAGAACACCTGTTGGTCCTCAATATGGCTTGTGTAGGACTACAAATGAAACCCATGAATAGCGACAAAGCACTGAACCGGAAGTTTACGGAATGCATTGGAGTCTATGGCCCAA
Source organism: Nannobrachium achirus (assembly GCF_963921795.1). NCBI lineage: Eukaryota > Metazoa > Chordata > Actinopteri > Myctophiformes > Myctophidae > Nannobrachium > Nannobrachium achirus. The sequence goes on from NC_137819.1 coordinate 31,553,495, forward strand.
TCCCAATCCACTCCCTTACTGACTAGGCCTCGATGCCTTACCGTAAGGCATCGATGCTGACTTCGGCTATGGGAATTACCCACAGTTCATAGCTTAACTGAGAAATTAGGGAAATCCTCCAAATGTCAATCCTTTAAGTATGCAAATTACTTAGTATATATCTTTAGAATGTGAACAAACTGTTTTAGTGCTTAGAATGTGACCAAACTGTATTAGTGCTTTCTCACTATTCTTAAAGGGAGACGCAAAGGAAGATATATATTTACCGGTAGTCAAAATAAGGGCCATACAAGAAATGAGAAAAGGAAATACAATTTTCAATGAAAAGATAAAACCTGAACATCTTTTTTTTCCAGAAACCTTTTAATTTGCATTTTATTTACACAGAAATCAATACATGGTTATTACATGTATTTGACTGATATATTACTGTCATTAATATGTAATTACACAGCGTGTTACCACCCAGTGAAGAAGCAGCCTGGATGAGCAGTAGATCTACAAATCAAACAGTGAAGACCAATAAGAGGTTTTTGTTTCATTTGTATTAGTGTCAGTAATTCAATTCAGTGTCAATTCAACTGGTCTACTGTAGTTGGTGGAATCTGTACAGCAGTGTTTCTCAAGCATTTTCCTGTCAAGGACCCCCAAAATGATAGGTATTTGGCCGTGGACCCCTATCTGAAAATATTTAGTGCAAGCTACCCCTAGAGATCTGTCTAAATGATTTCAAACTTTTCACACGTTAAAAAATAACTCATCTACAAGCTGGGTGTTGCGATGTGACACGTTGTGAGCTTGAAGATCGGCTATTTTTGGACATCCAAAGTAGGCTATAAAATAGGGTTAAAGTGCTTAAGCTGATTGTGATGCTATAACTAATTTGGCTGGGGAGGGGACAGGGGACCCCCTGGAATGAATCCCTTCAAGGACTCCTGGACACCACTTTGAGAATCACAGCTGTACAGAACCAGTTAAACACAAGTGATATTTGACTCCGTACAGCAGGAGACCTGTCGGCCCATGTCGACTAATATCATGTTTGGTTGACCTAATACCTACTGTAGATATTTTGACAGTCGATATCGTATTAAATCAATTTTATTCGTACTTTAAAGTATAAAATAGGACTTAAGTAATTCAAATCAGGAAAGGACAACACTTATTTGCCGTATTACAATATCCAAAATCCCAGATAATCTTAGTCTCGCATCATGATATCAATGTATAGGCCAGCCCTATATCAACCCATTACAACCACACACAGATTGAGCAATTCAAAAATGAGATGATGATCAATCTACAGACCATCTTTAGAAGAACGTGAATCATGTTGGTTTACTTGACAATCTTATCCTTACATACCAGGACTGTAGCCTCCATAGACTGTGACACCACATCAAACGATAAAAGGGTAATTTACTTTCAAAACACCTAATGGGTCATTTTCACATCTACTATGCTTTTTGTGTGCACCTCAGACGGTTTCAGTTGCTTGATTTAGTGTTTAGATATAAGCCCATTCAACTTCAAACTCCATGTTAGACTGATCAAAAAGTACACCTCACGTGGTGAGAGGTACAAGGAGCGTCCTGATGGACGCTTTGACAGCACCCTGCCACCGACACGAAGATGTGTTTCATGCATTGCCACGAGAAGAAAGTCATTCATCGTAACATCAAGCCATAGAATCTACTGCTAGGCTTTATGGGGGAGCTTACAGGACTCCTTGACGCAACAGTATATTACAAACATAATGAAATACCTAATGGAAAAACAAAGGTCTCCTCATTCATTTGGACAACAGCGACTTTAAGCAAATGACGGCTACTGCAGATGGCAAAGGTAACCGGAAATTATCAGCGCTCGATCGATCAACCTGCAGCCGCCTGTACTACGCCAGAAGATCCCTTTCTACGTTGCGCCTAAAACGTCTGCTGTATAGACGCGTCGCCATTGGAACCAAATCGTTCAATAAAAGGGGTGGGACCCCGTCGCCGACAGCTGTTTGCTTAACGATCTTGACTGCTACAGCGATTACGTCATAGCAGCCGTACTCCGCCTGGCGTTGCCGTCCTGAAAATCGTCAAGCTTAAACTGCCTATTATCAGTCACCAGAAGCAGGAACGTGTTTTCAACGACTTTAACATGGAGCTTTAAGTTGAAGCGGACATGTCTGATTAAATTAATATATTTAAATAGCCTCTGACTGCAGCCAAAATGTGTGAAAATAGCTGATCTACAGCACAAGCTCACAACGTGTCACATCACAATACATTGTGAGCTTGTACCGCTGCCATTTTTGCTATTTCAGAACATTCATGTCTGACAATAACATACCCAAAATATGGACGCCAAGTTGAAAGCAGTTAAACAGGGACAATGGTATTATTTGAAATGCATCTCGTTTCACTACTCTCACTGTCTCTCTCTTTCGATGGCAATGACAGAAAAAAGAAAAAAACAGAGGAAGGAAGAAGAAAGGTGGAAAGATGTTTGTGCTTTTCATTTCACGTCTGCATGTCTGTCTGTATCTCCGTCTGTCGGTCGGTCTGTCTGTCTGCCTCTCTCTCTTCTGTATGTCTGTCTATCTGCATGTCTCTGTTGGCCATCCTGTCTGTCTGTTGTTACAGGAAGTTCTGTGGCAGTAGAGTCTCTCTGGGTTAATACAGGCAGTTTGGCATCGAGTTGCTTGGCTGGAGCACGCTGTGTGTGTGTGTGTGTGTGTGTGTGTGTGTGTGTGTGTGTGTGTGTGTGTGTGTGTGTGTGTGTGTGTGTGTGTGTGTGTGTGTGTGTGTGTGTGTGTTGCAGACAGGAGGAGGTAGAGGAGAGGTTATGACAGGTTATAACAACACACAGTCAGAGTCCTTCTCTCGTCTTCTGGTTCCTGGAGCCTGTTGACCCGACGCTTGACCTCTGGCCTGAACACACAGGAAGAAACGGATTCAATTCAGGTTGGCGTAGACCTGTATCATGGCAGTGGTAGGACCCTTAGGGGTTCCAGGGGATCCCCAGCTAAATTAGTTCAGAAATAACTTTATATCTACAGTAAATACATTGGTTATAAAAACATGTTCTCTAATATCCTACCAGGACCACTAGCACAGTTGGTTTTCTATCCCACCTCTAGTACTGTTTGTTACTTAGGGTGCATTCGGAAATGCGCACTCAACGCACTGGTGTGCCATGTTGTCGTTCGTTTATTCGGTGCACTTGGTGCGTTGTCATTCGGAAATCCAGTGCGCGGCGCACCAGTGTGCTGAGAGTGCACGCACTGACCGACCCTACTCAGAAGATGGGGTTTGACGGTGTGGTGCGTCAGTGCGGTGTTTTGATTGGTTGGTTTTCATGGCCATGTCTCAAGCGCTTCTCAGCTGTGAACAAATGGAGGAAATTACCGCAAAATGCAGCATTTGCAGCTTCGTTGGTCGTTTGGGCTTGATAATTTCACACGCATCAATGTGTAAACTAACAGCAGGTATGCCAATGTTAGGAATTACACCTCCTTTCAATATCAACGTTACGTTAGCAACTGCTGCTTTTCAGAAAGTTTACCTTCAGACTTCAGAGTGAAAAAGCACACAGTTGCCTCTTCATGGTCGTTCGTAAATAAGCCACACTGAACGCACTCTCCAATGTCACGCCCACTGCACTCACTACACTGAGCACATAATGTCAGCTGTTGTGGCTGTGTTAATTGTGTGTGAGTGTCTGTGTGTGTGTGTGTGTGTGTGTGTGTGTGTGTGTGTGTGTGTGTGTGTGTGTGTGTGTGTGTGTGTGTGTGGGGGGGGGGGGGCTGTGCTAATGTTACCTGTTGTGTGTTTGGTTGTGGTCCCTGTTGTTGTTGCTGTTGTTGTTGTTGTTGATATTCTTCCTCCTGCAGTTGTCTTGCTAACTCCAGGTCGCTTAATGGACCAGCTGCCACTTCCTGGGTCTGCTGAAGAGACATGGCTACCAGGTAGTCCTATAACACACACAAAACATTTCTAAAAATACATATTTAGCCACTAGTACGCTTTCCCCCACTCACTGTAATCAAAATCGCTAAAATTATAGAAAGCAGTACATGAAAACATTTTAACACTCATCTTTTCTTTTCTCTAATTATAATCTAAAATACTAGTAAGACACCTCAGGGCGACATGCGACCTCACCCTTTCTGGACAGTGATGTATATCGGACCAGTTACCCATATATGGAGACCCCTGCAATGATAGTTAACAATGTGATGTCAGAACATGCCCATATATGGGCATTACCAAATATGGGCATCCCAGATATGCCCTTAATATTGATGACATCGGGACAGGGATCTCCATATATTGGCATAAAATATGGGCACACTTGACCCTTCTCAGGGGCACACCAAAGATCCCCAGGCACAGTGGTTGAGAAACACTGCTATAAGACATGGTGCTTTAGCACATGAGGAGCGCCTCTTACAGACTGTGGTCAAACATTTGGTACACGCCTTCTCTACTGCCCTCATCAACAACATCTGGCGCACACACACAACCTGGTCTATCTGTCGCTGTTGTTGCTGCGGGGTGGTTTTGATGTCAGGCACTCTCTGAGGAGGATGACACAGTCTGAACTCTGAGTCACAGAAGTTTCCGTCCCCCTCCACGTTGTGCAGAGACTCCCACACCAAGCGCTCCTCGTTTAGGAAGCCCTGATCCGTCACCAACAGGTACATATGGCCCTGGACGGACACACACACACACACACACACACACACACACACACACACACACACACACACACACACACACACACACACACACACACACACACACACACACACACACACACACACACACACACACACACACACACAGTTTCAGCACAATTTCTAAAATCAATTTCAAGTCATTCTTCAAGTTAAAAATTATAATTCTAGTATTTCCATCTTTTTATGTATTGCCCCCAAAGGGATATTTGTTTAGAAAGTGCTAAACGCCTTATTGTGTGTGGGTGTGGAAAGTCAGATGATCTTGGAAGCAATACAGGTAATACTGTAAAGTTTGTTTCTGTTAGGCATGGACAGGACAGTATAGTGAAAAAACATCCTTTCAACATTCACATATATTTTTGCTGTACCTGGTGTTTGATCATGGTACTGAAGTGGTTGTTTCTGAAGAACACACAGATCTCTCCCTCTCTGGCTGAGGAGTTCAGCTCACATAGACCGTGGTACGACAGCTGAGTGGCCGTAGACTCCAGGAACTGTTCTGCTACCAGACCTACAACACACACACACTGCTTAAAGTAGTAGTCTCCTAAGACACTGGTTCCCTAACACTGGGTCAGGACCTATTTGTGGGTCACGTCACGGACACATCCCTTAATCTTAATCAAAAAACAATGCTGAAAAAGCGAGAAAAAAAAAATAATAATAATAATAATAATAATCGAAGAAATTCCATAAATTAGAAAACAAATGTGTAGGAGGTAGTGAAAAAGCTGATCTACAAGCTCACAGTGCGGCGACGCGTTGTCAGCTTGTAGATCTGCAGTTTCTTTTGGGTCATGGGCTAAAATGTTTGGGAACCACTGTCCTAAGAGGACCAATGCCAGAAAAGATTAAACTACTTTCTGTGTGTGTGTGTGTGTGTGTGTGTGTGTGTGTGTGTGTGTGTGCGTGTGTGTGTGTGTGTGTGTGTGTGTGTGTGTGTGTGTGCACACATGCATACCTTCACTAACTCTGTTGCTATCTGTTGAATGTTTGCAGTCAATGATTTTCTCCACCAATTGGTTGTAGCTCAACTTTCCTACTGCTGAAACCATCTCTGGGCTCTGCACACACACGCACGCACACACGCACAAAGACACACACATACAATCATACAAACAAACACACAGTTGATTTGTGGTCAAGATGAAAGTCCACCATCTTTATCTGTTGCTTCTTTGATGGAGGAAGCAGAAGTAGTGATGCAATGTACATAGAAATATAAGATAACAACATAAAAACTAGAATTGACAGAGTCAATTTTGACAAGTGTGCCTGCAGCTCGCTAAATGCGCGACCTTGTGCAGCGGTTTGGACTGTGAGACCATCCGCCGAGTCGTCTGCGTTTCGTTGTGAGAGGGTCGTTCCCCGTGAAAAACGCGTTCTGGCACGAAACGGTTACGTTTTGCGCGTTTGTGACGCCCCCTAGGGGTCGAAGTGGAAATGCTTTTGGGGATTCGTTGAGTATGCCACCCCCGACCTGTGGTTGAAATTCAGTGTTGACTCGACCTATTGTTTGTGATTTATGGCTATTGTTTGTGAAACGGGCCCCTCCCGCTAACTTTGGAAGCGCGTTACGAACGAACGGTATGGACTATCGAAATATCCTTTGACTAAGTTTATCGCATGGCTTCATAGATCATGTGTACTGGTTTTTAAGACATTTGAAGAAAATATGTAGGAAAAGGAGCAAAAAGTGTGTTTTGGAGAAAATTCAAGATGGCGGAAAATCTATCCCTACGCAAATGCCTATATGGGGAGATGCGTCATGACCCAAGGAATCCAGGGAAAAAAGAATTTTAATTTTCCGATCTACGGTTCAAGAGTTACAGGCCAAAACGTAAAGTGGGCTGTTATAGCGCCACCATGAGGCCAAATGACACTATTATTTTTTATTTCCTTGAAATCAGTATGAACCTCCTCTCCAAGTCTTGAAACTGTAGCCCCTATGGTTTGCGAGAGACAAATAATTGAATGTGAGTTTTTGCGATTCCAATTATAAGTCAATGGGGAAAATTAATTCACTAATACATTAATATCAATTAAACTATAGAACCTTTCTCTTAGCAAGTTAATAGCACACGATTCCCGAGTAAGCCGGTCGATTTGACATATGGCGCGAGTGTGTGGTGCCAAAACTGTGGGAGGAGTAGCGTGCCAAACTTTGGGGAAATACATGTGTGTGTGTATGTCTGGCTTAAGTATGAGTGATAACAATAAGTTGCCTGTTACTGCATAACAGGCACACTTAATAACCAGGTTCTGGTATATGTATATACCTTTATATTAGCCTTCTCTAGTAGTCACCGATATTTGTGTAATGCAAGTGCATGGACAAAATCAAATTATATTTCTATATTTCTGACCAAATACTTCAACATTGAGACACTAATACTGTATTGTGACATTGGCATTGTATTGTCACGATACAGCTCTCATTATGAACTGATATTTTCACACGGCCACGTATAGGATACGGTGTGACCACCGCTCAAATATACATTTGAGAAGATTGGATTTTTTTAATTTCTTTGATGGGGAAATAGATACAGTAGTTGTTAGACTGGTATGAAACTACAGTATAATAATAAAACAAATTAGTGCACATGTTTGTTTTATCAGTGCGCTGCGCGAGCGTGCATGTGCGCTGAGGCTGCGGCCCAGCCTCAGCCAGACTCTGCCTCCAGCGGCCCCAAGGCAAATTGAGCTTGAGACCCCTGGTATAGAGGGTATATGCACATTTCTAAAGTAACAATATAAGGACTTTTTAACACCTCTATAATGACAAATTAAACATTGGCCAAAATATTAGAGGCAGAAATTGTGAAAATAGCCGATCTACATGCTCACAACGCCTTGCGTTGCAAGGTGTTGTGAGCATGTAGATCTGCTATTTTCACAATAGAACCGTGTTGTACAAAATGTAATTCCTCAACTCTTAGTGCTCGTCAGGGTGGGGAGTCCCCCAGTTAAAATATGATTATTTTGGGGGTCGCGGCCTGAAAATGTGATGAATGTGGATGACACACCTGTGGGTCGAGCAGCCAGCCGTGGTACAAGGCGATGTCCAGCAGGTCAAACACGATGAGCTCTGGAGTGTACTCAAAGTCTGACACTCCTGAGAAACCTACGTTCACATCAAGACCTGTAGACAGCTTAGGAAGGACGGCCATCGCATCGCTCATGTTCTACACACGCACGCACGCACACACACACACACACACACACACATAGACAGACACAGTCAGTCGATATCACGATTATTTTAAACTACTGGCTTGATATGTGATTAATGAAGGATTATAAAAAAATAAATTGCAAATGAAGTCTCAGTAAACATTTGCTTATTAAAGTCACTCTGGATAAGAGCATCTGCTAAATAATATTAATATTTTTTAATTTATAATGCACTAATTCTTGTGAATCTATAAGTGCTACAGGGTTAAAAACATGGCATAAAAACAGCATAGGCAACCAACCAATTACATGGGACCCAACTAGGTTAGACTAAAGGCTCATATTAAAACTAGGTAAAAACAGGGCAAATGCCTAAAATGTAAATAGTGATTGTATATTAGACGTATTGTAAGCTTGTTGTAGACCGGCTATTTTTGCAAATTTTACACGCCTCCACTGTATAACAAAGTATAGGGCATGAGTAGATTCATCGATTTAGTCGGCTATAAAAATAAAAATATATATTTTTATTTATATAAGTACACACCTGCTGGAAGTTGAGCTCCATTCCTTCTGCCTTCTCTCTGGGTGTGACAGACAACACACACTCTCCTGACACACGCATGCACACACAGAGACAATTTCAGTTTGTGGATGCATTGGGAAAATGTGTTGAGTACATGTCTCTGTCGGGTTGAAACCTCATATGTCCAAAACTCTTACTTTTGTTTTCAGGGTTCAAATTAAAAAAACAATGCAAAAGTAGCAGATCTACAAAATTCGAGCTTGCAGATCTACTACTTTTAGATGGTGGGCCAGAACACAATCAATGGCTAATTTGGGACCAGGAACTTGAAACGAACAAACTTAAATACATTGTAAAAGTTAATAAAGATGTGTGTGGCATAACGATCGCTAGAAATGCATGAAGAATCAAATACGATTGATGCACACAGACATCCTTGTGTAATCCTTTTTTTTGTGCAGGCCCCATCCTTGAATGAGGCACTTTTAAGTTCATCAAAAGGTTTCTGTCTCCAACACGTTATCTGGAGACAGATAGTCATACTCGAAAACAAGAGCTCTTTCATGGCTCAAGGTCTCTTAGAACGGAGAGAAACAATGTATCATTTAAGGCATGTGAAACACAGCTTTGTTTTTTTTTTGTTTTTTTTTACGTGAGAACCCAAAAGTCTCAAAACTGTGAGAACATAACATTTAAAGAAAGCAAAATAAGATGTATTTGTTCCACCTGCAGAATGTATTGTAAATGATTTACAAAATAATTTGACGGGCCAGATATTATCGATTTATCGACGGCGGGCCAGTTCTGGCACCCTGTTGCCTACCACTGCCGTAGTATGATCATTTATGAAAAAACACAAAAAGTTTCAATATGAACATAAGAGGATTCTGTCCGACTGTAGAGTTGTGTACTGTGTAGCTGACTGTGTGGCCATACCCAGGTGAGACATCAGGTCCTCAGTGGTGACCACTTCAGTCTGTGGCGGGAGTTTGGCCTGGACACACACAAACACACAAATTCAGTGTTCAAAAACACTTATGGTTTTAACTGTAATAAACAGATTAACTCATACCCTGCCAAAAAATCGACTTCTATAATAAAATCGACTTTTTAACTATGGCCTTCCCTTCCAATCGACTTTAAAAAAAAAAAAAGAAAGAAAAAAAGATTTTGGACCTCCAACAATATACTAGGCATGATCGCGATCGCGAAATTGCATGTTTAACCCCCATACCAACCCCATCTTTCAAACATGGCAGCCATGTTTGTTTACATTTGAAGAAAACATAAGGGCTGCTATCTCCTGAATGCCAGAACGGATTTCCAAGCTGATTTTTTTGTTTGAAAGCTGTGAAAAGCGTGTACATGCATAGTGCATCATCTGTGCACGAATTCGTACACCAGCGTGCACACTATTCTTTTAACCCTTTGGTGTCGAAACGGCAATATAAGAGGTCCCACTTTACATACAGCACCGAAGAAGTTAACAGCTGTTACCCAATTCAAGTTGTGATTGCACATTGAGATTCAATACAGTCTAGTATGGAGCAGCATTGAATCAACACTCGGACAGCAAAAAGCGTAGCGAAAAAACTTTGATTCTACTGGGACCAACGTCCAACCAATGAATCTCTTTCCCCATTGCCCCAGAGAAAATATTTACTCCCTATCCGCCGTCTTCTCTCATCACATTAAAACCAGGAAATACTCTTGCGACTAGGGATGTTCCTAGCGACTAATTTCACTGACGTGTACACAACAATTTTGAAACCGAATATTCGACTATTCGACAATTAATTGTTATTTTCTTTTTATTGTAATTTCACACAGAAAATAGCCAAAACTGAGCACTTCGATCTATTAGGGCAAACCTCGTTTGAAAAAAGTATCAAGAGTATATAAAAGCCGCAGTCGCAGCTTGGTCGACGTCTGACTGGAGTCGCTATACTAACTGAGCAACAGCTCTGTTCTCTTCAAAGTTAGCTACATAATGGTATTCCATTCTCAGCCAATGTATGATTAAGCATTCTCCTTGGCTTGTTCTCACCTCAACATATGGATTAATTCATGGGACGGATCACAGATGCAGCGTGCAGGCTATCCTACTCGAGGTAATGAGTGATTCACATCCAGTATCTTTAAGATACACGTCACTTAATTGCCATTAATTTACTCGCGCAGCAGACAGCCTGTTTGGTGTGTGGCTGCGTGCACTCACTGCAGGTCACCGCGACCATTGACCACAGCGCGCAACAGTCAGACTGTGACACAGTCATGTTCCGCAAATCAACCAAGGGAATGCTTAATTTGCTTGTTAAAAAGTAATATTTTATTAAGACAAGACAGTAATATGGGCGCAGAATTTAAATGTTTAATAAAGTGAATATCTCAATAATTAAAAATATATTTAATAGAATAATCGAATTGTATTTTCAAAACAAATAGTGGTTTACAAACCGTTTAGTCGGATAACCGAATACACGCGCACATCCCTACTTGCGACCTTACCTTCCATCGTAGGAACAGGGTGTTCATTATGGCCAGTAGAGGACAGGGTCCGTTCTGACTCTGGGTGATGATGGGAGTTTTTTTCTCTTTCCACGTGATCCACTTCACCAGGTAATAGGCCGGCATGCACGGGTCCGTCTCCAAAGCAGCACCAGCCGCAGCCGAAGTAGCTCCCCCTATAAGGAATTATATAAATATTGTGTATATACACAATGTATATACTGTATACACACACACAACCGAAACCTTTGCCCAACAACAGATTTGCGCTGACGTCAATCATTTCCTAACAACGCTGATTTGCACTGTCTGTGAGTACTGTGATCTTGTCCTACATCATGAACCATCCAGATCTCCTAGGTGGCCTGGTATAGCACTACAGGTTCTGTCCCCAGAATCAGAACTAAACATGGAGACTCAGTGATTTCATGCACCACATGTCTGGCACAATTTCACAAACTTCCAGAAAACTGCAGGTCTGCTAAAACTCTAAGCTCGTTGAAATCAAGGCCAAAGACCTTTCTGTTTGCTGCTACATTTTACTGTTTTTTTTTTATTATTTCTTGTGCACTGCATAGCAATTGCATCGTCTTATTCTTCAGATTTATTTGAACTTATTCTTGATCTTTAAAATGTCTTTGTATGTCACGTGTTTCTTTTGCACTAATTAACACATCTGGTGCTAACCCCGAGTTTCCCGAGTTTGAAAAGGTATGTATTAGGCATGATCGTGATCGCGAAATTGCATGTTTAACCCCAATACCAACCCATTCTTTCAAACATGGCAGCCATATTTGTTTACATCTGAAGAAAACATAATGGCTGATAAATCATGAATGCTTGAACGGATTTCCAAGCGGATTTTTTTGTTTGAAAGCTGTGAACAGTGTGCACACACGTGGTGCATCATCTAGGCATGGGCGTGCACGATCCGTGCACTATAAATTACATGGAAGTCTATGGAGACCATGGCATCGCGGTGTTAATTATCTGTGGCCTAAGGCTTAGGATTTTTTGAAAAGCACTTTGAATTACTTGTTTATATGTGCTACACAAATAAACTTGTCACAAATGTTTTTCAAGCGGTGTGTGAAATATCAGTTCTATGGTTTTTCCGTCCTCACCCTCAGCAGCAGGGGTAGCTCCCATTATCACCTCCTCCGCTCTCAGACTGGAAGGCCCCCCCTCTGCCCCCACAGCAGGGTAGGATGATAACAGCGCCTCGTCCCCGTCCAGGGAGTTGCCTGTGGCTATGTTCCCATCCGATAAGTCCAGGCTGGGGATGGAGAGCGAGGCAGAGTCTGTGGAGTGACCCTGGTCCACGGAGGACGTCTCCTCCATCTCCTGGTCCACACCTACCAGCACACATACCACAGTGCCAAGAGGATGGGTAGAACCGTTAACACTGGACTCAACAGTATGTGGACATGCCACATCACAATAGTTAGACTGAGCATTACATAACAGTAGGAGTCCTGGTAGACTAGAAAACCATCAGTACTAGAGGTCCTGGTAGGATAGAAGCCCTACTTCATCACACAAAAGTAGTGAAAATAGCTGATCTACAAGCACACAACGGTGTGCTTTGTAGATCGGCTATTTTCACTACTTTAAATCATTTTTAAAACGATAAATACAAAACGAATGGTTTTGGACATACAAGGTTTCCACCCGACAACAAAGATATAAAACCAGCAGTACTAGAGGTCCTGGTAGGATATATAAAACCAGCTGTACTAGAGGTCCTGGTAGGAGATAAACCCAGCAGTATGAAAGGTCCTGGTAGTATAAACACAGCGGTAAAAGAGGTCCAGGAAGTATTAGGAAACCAGCTATACTAGAGGTCCTGGTAGGTGTACTGTACAATCAATGCAATCAGTTACCTGTCTCTGTGTCCGTCTCTGTGTCACTCTTCATGTGGCTCAGCAGCAAAGACAGACTCTCCTCTCCTGTGGTGGCGACCGACACTGTTCCATTCTCCGACAACAGCATCTCTTCTGGCATGGTTTGTGTTACTTCCTGTGTTGTGGCAGCAGCTTTGGCAGGGGGAGGAGGATTGTGGGAGTCGGAGTCTTCAACTCCTACACCCGACAGTTCGCCTAACTTGTGGCTCGGCTCCTCCGTTGCTATGGCAATAGACGATGGGTCAAGGTCTTCCGACAGGGAAGAGACTTCCTGTTTGTCTGTGATCCGCAGAGCCCCTCCCCCCTGCGGCTCCGTACTGGAATCAGCCATGACTCAACGATCAATACTTTGCCTCCACTTTAGCACTTGGATCAATATCGGCAGAAGAAGTAAGGCCTTGGGTTGCCTATAAACACTATACTAGAGTCTCTGATACTGTACAAGAATACAAAACATAAACAAATACAAAACGGGGAATTTGTCCAAAAAGAAACTTGACCTTTTTTCCAGACCGTTGGCTTTGAACACGTCTTTATACCTGAGACAAGTGCACTGTGTGATTATCTGGCTACAAATAGAAGACTGGCGATGTCTCTCTGAACTAGGAGAACAGAAGAATCTCTCTCTCTCTCTCTATTAGACCACTAATCTAAGAGCTCAGATAAAGGCTGCTACTATCACTTTGACACAGAACATGGTGTACACCATTTAAAGCACAAGAGTCTACCACATTAATTACCACCACAACCAAAAGAAACAACGTATCCGTTCAAATAAACCTCACAAAAATATCCCCATGAACTGAATCTGTAAAGTGAAACACCTAACTAACTTTTACACCGTTCAGCCTGCAGGGATTTGACTTCATTAAAGCTGTGTCTCCTAGCATAATTTCTCCTGCAAAACACTAAAGCTTAATACAATGTCCCGTAGATTTGGCTGTGCGTCTCCGTGCGGCAGTCATAATAACAACAGAGTACAGCACACACTGTGCCTTCTCTGTTCCCACCAGGGCACAAACAGAGAGAGACGTTTATCACTGGAACAACGTGACAACAGGCCAGTCTGTCAGTCTGGTTCCCATCACTGTCTGTCAGCAGGCAGGACAACAGGTCACCATCAATGTCTCTCTCTCTCTCTCTTTCTCTCTCTCACTCCCTCGGCACTGTCCAAACGTCTTACGCACTTCACACCTGAACCGGGAAAAGGCATTAAAAAAACATAAAATTACATTTGTTTAGATTTGAGAAATGTATTAGGCTAACTAATGCGTCCACACTTTCAACCTTGTTGTGTCCCCATTTTGGGCAGGTTATTATAAGGCTCCACAAGCTCAAGCACGTCACATCCTATTTACTGTATTTAGTTATGTTTTGGAAATTTGAAATAGGGCTTAAAGTGGTGAAGGTACAACAGTAAAAACCACAAACAGATTCAGAGGTGCTAAATCTGATTAGCAAGGCAAACAGAAGCGAGGTATTAAAACACTTCATGTGATTGTTCGTCATTCATCCTCTTAACTGATGACTAAACAAACAACAGGAACAGGGCGAGGCTATGAAGAAGTCAGCAACATGTTAGAACAAACGACAGTGTGTGTCACATTATTTGGACCGACAGATGTAAATCATCATTTACATGAATGTGGGCATTTGTCAGACTCCTCGTCTGCGACTTATAAAGTACAAAAAATAGAATGAACCCTAGTCAACAAATGAAATGTAAATACAGTGTACAACAGTAACGATAGGACACCAGGTAAGCATCAAACCTAGCATCTGTCAAAATGTAAACTATAGTTTTGACTGATTCTGATCTTCCTGATCTTTTATTTTATTTTATAAAAAGACAACTGGTTCGACTCACCAGACAGCACAACAAACTAGAGCAGTGGGACACACTAGAGAAGTGGTCACAAGTTGTCGGGTGACTGAAGTACAATACGATCCTTTTAAATCAACGAAACAGGTGATTCATCAGAGCACAGTCATACTGTTGTTGATGCCAGTAATAAGAGGAGCCGTTCACATCTGAACTGGTGATCTATAGAATTGTGTGACCTCCAGAGGGCGCTGTTGTTGTGTTTGAGGTTGTAGTGACAACAAGTCAGCTGACATAACACAGGTAACAAAAGACTGAACATACTTTTGCTCAACTGATTTTTTTACATAAACCTAGCATTTATCTGATGCAACTTTATCTGACATAATGACTGTGCCACTTTAGTTTATCTGACCTACTTACAACAAAAGAATAGTTTAAGTAGACATAAAAACACGTGTCAAGAAGATAACAAACGCTTTTTATAACATTTTGTAGAATTAGCAACTCCAAGAAGTGTCACCACTATAGTTAAAAAAAAAGGAGATCTACAAGTTTCCAACAAGCCGCGATGCGACGACTTGTGAGCTTGTAGATTTGCTCTTTTGTGCTGGCGTGGCGTCACCGTCCTTGCTACGAAGCATAAATGAGGCTTAACACTTAACAGCTAGCTTAGCGAATTCAGCGTCGTGTGCTAAAGAAACTGACTCGACTCCTTGAACACACACGTTTATCCGCTGTTCGGAGTGAAGCGAGTGCATTGTGTGTTTAGTTGAGTACATACCGACTGGTCCCCGGTGATAAACGTGTGAACTGGCGGCTGACAGACGGCCATGGCTAACTGTTTACATCCACAGTTTACACTCCACTGTCAAACAAAGCTTAGCAGCAGCGTCAATGCACTGCCGGTGGACGCTTTCAAAATAAAACAAAACCCATATTTTGAAATTGTTATTATTTCTAAACATTTTCAAAAAACCTTTAAATAAGTAATTATTTGAAGAAAAAAAATGCAATGATTTCATGAATAAAGAAAAGAAAAATCGAAGAAATTCTATAAATTAGAAAAATATAGCCTATGTTTAAGAAGTAGTGAAAATAGCTGATCTACAAGCTCACTGTGTGTATGATGTTTGTTTGTGGAAGCCAATTTCCACTAATGTGACGGTGGAAGAAAGTGAAAAACAAAGAAAGAAAGAAAGAAAGAAATACATTAATTAGCAGGTAATGAACCACAGGGGCCTATGAAATATGGAGCCTTTAGGTTAAAGTACAAAAGTAATGGCATTCTTTTTTTTGTCTCTATTCAAAGTAAACGGTTATAAGTCACATGACATAAATATAGTGTAAGAGAACTATTATTTGCTATAGGATGAGAGGAGGTAAACAGCAAACCTAGCATATGTCTCAAAGTCAACAGCATGCTACTTTATCCAAATAACACTCTTGTGTTCAAGCAAACAAATCTACTTGTGAACAAAGTAACCCTATAGCAGGGATATTCCATAGCTTTATTGATCTGACAACCACATTAGGGAAATGGCAAAATAGCAGCCAGGTGCCAGTTAGCCTAGTTGTTAAAATGGTAGCCTAATGGTGACCTGAACTGACACTACGTATTCGAAAACAGCGATAAAGGATTGGTGTGAGATGGTAAAATATAAGCAAAACCATCTGTCCATTTGGGGTTAAAGGGACAGTTTCTGGTGCTTGCTGCCTCTGCTGCTGTATGGGGCTTGGGCCCAGGTGACACAAGGTTCTGACTGAGGGATGTCTTGGGCCTGTCTGGATATTTAATGTAATAGTAATGTAATAACTAAAGATAAGATAGGCTACTATATTTTATTCTGTAATAATAATAATAATTATTATTATAAATAGATTGGGGGAGCAATCAAAATTGTGTCGCAGCTGAAAGTGGCCCATGGGCCTGAGTTTGAGTCACTGTGAGTATAACTTATCATTTCTTAAAAGGTGCCAAGAAGGAGGAGTGCTTGGGGATGAGATGGAGTCTGAAGAGGTGAGTATGAAGAGGTGAGTCTTCAGACTGCAGAAGATGGGGAGTGTGAGTCTGCAGTTTTGACTGCTAACATGAGCGAGAATGAAGAAGAGTCTATGCCTAGGGTATTTGACACATTGGACAGGACAGCCTTCCTGTGTTACATCATCGAAGTCACCAGTTTCCTGTATCTCCTCTCTCTCTCTACTTGTCTGTCTCCATGTATTCATCATGTGTGTTATTGTGGGTCTATGTGTGTTATTGTGGGTGTTCCTGTGTTATTGTGTGCATATGTAAATATAACAAATGTTTGCGCACAAACCATGGAGGATGTAATGCATATACATGATTGTGTGCGTGCTGGTGTGTGTGTGTGTGTGTGTGTGTGTGTGTGTGTGTGTGTGTGTGTGTGTGTGTGTGTGTGTGTGTGTGTGTGTGTGTGTGTGTGAGTGAGAGAGAGAGAGACAAAGAGAGAACAACAGGCACAAACATGCAGAACAGTTTCTAACCCTACAGCTAATCTTGCACAGTCAAAGTCGCCATGGTTACCGGGCAGGGCCCTGGCCGCGGCAACGGCGCACCACACCTGTGTGTTCACAGGTGACTAATGGAGGGAGGAATCCTGGCAGGAGGGGGTGGAGAGAGCAGCGGAGAGGGGAGGGGAACCAGGAGAGAGAGGACGAATGGCAGAGAGAGGTAGGACCGCCATGGAAATGAGTCAGGTGACCATATCCTGATAGATCAGGTACTATTATGCAATATCCTTTGATTTAAATCAAGTTCAAGCTCAAACGTATCAAATCAAATCAATTCCGTCAATCAAACAGAAGAACAAATGGAATAGAGAGAGGGAGAGAGGGGGGGGGTTCTGGAGAGTACACACTAGTAAGGAGGGAGAGGGTGTGTGTGTGTGAGAGAGAGAGAGGGAGAGAGAGAGAGGGAGAGAGAGAGGTTGAGCGACAGGTGAGATTTCAGAGTTCAGTCATTAAGTCATAAAAACAGTTGCACACAGCTAACTGACTGAACACACCGGTTAGCTAACATGAGCTTTAAACACAGCATGGCTCCTACCTAAAGGTAATGCACTTGTATATTAACTTGTTATTACCTGCCGTGTGTGTGTGTGTGTGTGTGTGTGTGTGTGTGTGTGTGTGTGTGTGTGTGTGTGTGTGTGTGTGTGTGTGTGTGTGTGTGTGAGTGTGAGAGAGAGAGAGAGAGAGAGAGAGAGAGAAAGTTTCAGTTTGCGGTGAAAACAAGTTGAAGGAGCCTGCAGTCTTTAACCCTGTGAATGCAAGACGTTTGAGCTGTAACAGAATACTGTCTGTGTGTATGTGTCTGTAATGTAGCACTTTCTACGGGGGTGTGTCTGAATAATTTTGCGTGTGTGTGTGTGTGTGTGTGTGTGTGTGTGTGTGTGTGTGTGTGTGTGTGTGTGTGTGTGTGTGTGTGTGTGTGTGTGTGTGTGTGTGTGTGTGTGTGTGTGTGTGTGTGTGTGTGAGAGAGAGAGAGAGAGAGAGAGAGAGAGCAACACACACACACACACACACACACACACACACACACACACACACACACACACACACACACACACACACACACACACACACACACACACAGAGAGAAAGAATGAGTGTGTTGCTGTATCTTGGGTCAAGTAAAGTACCTTGCTTAAAGGCACCTTGACACCAGTCAGAAGGAGCTTTTCTCAAACTCTACTACTTCCTGGTTTACATTGCAGTACTGATTCCAGTATCACAATACAGATATGCGACTGGACTGGTTTATAGTATTAGTCAAGTCATTACTTGTGCACAGTACTGGTTGTAAGTAACATATTTGTTACTTGTTTATTAATTCTTATTGCATTGTTCTTTATTTCTTTATTTTAACTTTTTTATATGATGTACTATGAATCACTTATCCATGTCAAACCTTTATACCACAGGTGGTCCTTACAATCAACATCAATAAACAAACAAGATGGCAACCAGAGAGGTGGAGCCACAGGAAGACCTGTCCAGGTCAAGTATTGTTTTCTTTTAATCTAATCTAAATGTAAAGACATTTGAAAAACAATACAGATAGAGGGACAGACACAACCGAATGACGAAGAGACATAATCTTCAAAGTATCCAGCAAAAATGAGTCAATCAATAGATTTCATACTGTAGGTTTTACACTTGATGAAGCCAGTAAACATTAAATTATTGCTCCACTGTTGCTTCAGATCCAAGAGGAAATGTTCAGAACAAATAACTTTTAAATCTGACTGTTACAAAGATCTGAAGACACTATTTACTGAGTCTACAATTATCATTCTACATAAACATTATTACCAGTAAGACTCCCTAATCGGGAGATAAGCGACCGTTGGTCGCTTATCTCCTGTCACACTGCTGACATCAGTATGACATCACACCGTACACAAATGACCCTTATACTAGTTTGCCTGTGTCCATTTATGCCCATATATCTGATGACATTGGGACAATGATCTCCATATATGGGCATAAAACTTATGTTAATTAGTAAAGCCTGGGGATCTCCATATATGGGCATGAGGGAGGGTACCCTAAAAGGGCATCATCTGGGAATAGCAAATATAGTTATCCTAGAAAGTGAAAATCTTACATCAAAGGCCATAACTACCTACCTACCACCATACTGCATTCCTCATTAAACTACCTACCAGTAAGATGCCTAAGGGAGAAAAGCAAAGGGCGAGGTTGCACCATTTCTTGGTCTTCTGGCCAGTGATGTATATCGGACCATTTAACCATATATGGAGACATCTGGTACCCATAGATATTCACAGATATGGGCTTAATATTGATGACATAAGGGATCTCCATATATGGGCGTAAAAGGGATTTGGTTCCCCTGGCATCACAGGGATCTCCATATATGGGCATAAAATGGATTTGGTTACCCTGGCAACACAGGGATCTCCATATCTCCATATATGGGCATAAAAGGGATTTGGTTCCCCTGGCATCACAGGGATCTCCATATATGGGCATAAAAGAGATTTGGTTCCCCTGACATTACAGTGATGTCAGTGGCTGGTTCTACAGAGGGGATCTCCATTTATGGGCATAAAAGGGAATGTATGTAGGCCTATGATGATGTCAGATATCATAGACGTCATAGGACTTTCACATAACGGATAACTGAGTAAGCACGTAAACCCGTAAAATCTATATTTGGGCATGGCTGATTTATGACCTCATCATGATGACACGAGCAAACACAGCTGAATTGTATAAATGATCAGTGCAGAAACCAACAGAAGTATTTGACCAAGACTCTTGATGTTTGGTATTTTACCATTTTTGGTGTTTGAAATGTTGAACTGGACTTTACATCGTGAAAGTGGATTCAATATATTGAGATTCTATGTCTCTATATATGGAGTTATATGTTGTTCGTGTCCAAATATGGGGCTTGTGAGGTCAGACTTAGTGAGATTCGTCGGTTATCTCCATATATGGAGGGATGTAGGGTAAAAAACATGGTTGCTATGGTAAACAGTTGGTTGCGAAGGTAAAAAAAAACATGGTTGCTATGGTAAACAGTTGGTTGCTAGGGTAAAAAAATGGTTGCTATGGTAAACAGTTGGTTGCTAGGGTAAAAAAACATGGTTGCTATGGTAAACAGTTGGTTGCTAGGGTAAACAGTTGGTAGCTAGGGTAAAACCATGGTTGCTAAGGTGGTTGCTAACGTACACTAACAGACCAGCAACAACAGACTGTTGCCACAGCAACGTACACAAAGGTTTGTGTACACATGTGGTGTGATGTCATACTGATGCGGAGATATGAGCAGGGCAAAGGTGTGACGTGTGACGTGTGACCGACCGACTGACCGACCGACCGACCGACCGACCGACCGACGGCCGGTGGAGGTTTTGATACCAGGAAAGAAGCATTTCTTCGACTCAGACCTTATCGCCAGGGTTGGCTTATAGCAGCTGTCGGTAGATAATGCCGGTCTTATATACTCATTGAAGTTGAATCTCCATATATGGAGATAACCTACGCATCACACTAAGTCTGACCTCACCAGCCCATATTTGGGCATGAGCAACTTATGTCTCCATATATGGAGATATGATGACATCACACAGTCCTCAGCCGATGATGTGGCGTGATGTCACGTCACATCATCAGCAGTGTGATGTCATACTGATGCGGAGATATGAGCAGGGCAAAGGTGTGACGTGTGACGTGTGACCGACCGACCGACCGACCGACGGACGGCCGGTGGAGGTTTTGATACTAAACTGCGACCTTACGGTCGCAATAACAAACATATTGCATTGCAAAAGAGTTAAAAGCTAACATGTTTTGACCACAAGGTCTTCATCAGGGCATACACAATATGGTGAAAAAAACAACAACATTAGAATGACTTGCTGAAGGTCTATACATAAATTATAACATTTTGTCTCAGAACAGCGTCATTAAATAACCTGGGAATTAGAAAAAGGGGTGCATTAAGTTCTAGTAGCACGAAAGCTGCATGCTTTTTCGCATTTTACATCGTGCTGTCTGCAAGTATCCCCACGGGCAGGGATTGTAAAGCACTTATAATGTAATATGTAATGTATTGTAATAGTCATGACTCTGTGGTCCCAGTATTGGTCAAATGTGTGAGTTTCATAACGTGTCTGTCTGTCATGTTCAGGTCTGAGTGGAACGGACTGGAGAGCACAGAACACACAGATTTCAATAATACTACTTCTACCGCTGATATTACTACAGCTTCTACAATAACTACTTCTGGTAGTAGAATACCTGCTCTTAATCCTGATCCTATTGCTGATTCTGATTCTGAAACTATTATATCTGGTGCTGCTACTACTACTGCTGCAATTATTACTAATACTTCTTTTACTCTTACCACTACTGTTACTGCTTCCACTACTGCTACTACTACTACTACTTCTGATCTGACCAATCCTACAACTACGACTACTATGTCTCCTGGTTCTCTTACTAGTTCTGATCCTACTATTACTACTACTAGTACTACTACTAGTGATCTTCCTACTGATACTACTACTACTAGTGATTTTACTACTAGTAGTACTAGTACTTGTACAGCTACTATTTCTTCTAGTGATCTTACCACTACTACTGCTACTACTACTTCTACTACTACTACTCTGATGACAGCAGATGATGATCAAACAGGTACCGGTACGTATGAAGAGTTCCTCTGTGTTCTTACAGTAATTGAAGATACGGTCTCTGTCTAGAGGTGTTCTAATCCTGTATTCTTCACATCTGTAGACGAGGAACAGTCAGATGAACTCGACATAGAGAACGCTTCTTCTTCTGAGTCTGACAACAATGCTGGTATGAGTTCTGATCCCTATGGGTTGTATTCTCCATGTCCATGTATTTCTCTCTTACGCTTACGGACGGACACACGCAGGCACGCACGCAGGCACGCACGCAGGCACGCACGCAGGCACGCACGCAGGCACGCACGCACGCACGCACGCACGCACGCACGCACCACGCACACATGCTCGCTCACAAGCAGTCGCTTGGTTTGTCCCTCTGATTACTTACCACTATTCTCCTGTTCCTGTAGGTTCAGAGGACCATGTTACTTCTACTCCGACTGCTCTCAGACCAGGTCAGGTCAAATGCATTTCTACCGTCAGAAAGATAATCTAATAATGAGAATTCAACGTCAGGAATTAGAATTCATGATGGCTGAAGATTAGAGTTTGGTATATAAGACATGTGCTATATGTTCATTTTTTATGATTTTGTAGATCAGCTATTTGAAATATTTAAAAATGTTTTTCAAAATAGTAAAAGATGGCAAAAGTTTACGGATAAGGTGTAAGGCATGGATGAAAATAGGGCCATAGAGACCATTAATCTTTCAGATCAGACTTAATTACTTCAGTATCAGAAGAGAAATGACACACAGCATCCTGTACCAATCAAATGTTGTTTGGTGTGGTCTAATGTCATACTGTGTAGGCTTTTCAATTGAACAATAGTCATTTTGCACAATAATCATTCACATATATGTGTGACAACTCTAGCTAGTATATTTCAGTTAATACATTAATGAAACGTATTCCTGTAGCCCCTCCCAGCAGTCTGGCTCTGTCTGGGTCGCGACCCAGGAAGAGGAAGATTCTGGTGGCCCCAGCCCTCAGCCTGTCTCTAGGTAATAGCATTGACTCTATTAAAGCCATGAATCATGATGAATGATGATGAATTATGACGTTAAAAATAGATTCGGTTAAGAGAAAGAAAGGAAAACGCAAAATGCAAAACAGGCACGTATTAAAAGCACATAGTAAAGACTTTTTAACCCATTACAACGCATCCGTGTCATCATGTCACATCATTTTGCGCAAGCTTGCACAGCTGCTATTTTGGAATTTCGTTGAAAAATCTTGAAAGTGTGAAAGTACTAATTTAGAAGGCATCTGCAGAATCAGCCTCAGGACCTAATGGGTTAAGAGTGAAGGAACTACTCACCCATAAACACAATCTCTGAATGGGTGAGTAGCACCCATAAACACAATACCTTTATAACACTGCCCTCGTGTGTGTGCTAGACACCAGTCATGTTGCCATACCTTAGCTTTTGCTGAACTGACGCCACTGACTATGAAGAGTAGCAATGGTATTTTTACTTCTGAAAACTCACTGGATGTTGTCTACTGTATGTGTAATTTACTTGTCATTTCTGTTTGTAATTGAACATTCTACTGGTTGCTACCGTAGAGCCCAGTGACTCGGGGCTCTCTGAAGACTTCCCCCCGGCCTTCCTGTCGCCCTCCTCTGACCAGAAGGATGACCCCACCCGGGATGACCAGAAGGATGAACCCTCCGTGGATGACCAGGAGGATGACCCCACGCTGGACATCGACCTGGACGCCATGGAGACGCCCTCGGACAGCGAGTCTCTCCGTTTCCCCTCCTATGACCTCGACCTCGAGGGTGAGGGACCCAAGTTCAGGATGGATGTTATACATAATGACTTCAAATCCCATAAAATGAGATTGATTTAAGGACGTGTGGCCTCCATAGGAGCATTATAGCATCATTCTTTGATGGTTACAACTAGGGCTGCAACTTCAATTATCTTTGATTACTTTTTTTGATTCGTCAGATGGTGTTTTAATTTATATATAAATAAATGTATAAATCAATGAATTGATTAACCACGTTAGTGTCATTTTAAACTTCAAAGATAGTGAAAGAAACCAATATAATTAACCAAGATATTAAGCTATTTTCATTTTTTAAAAATCTTTTGAAACGTTAGTACAAAATCATCAATTAATTGCGACCGTCAGTTACTACCAAAACCTCCACCGGCTGTCTGTCAGTCAGTCTGTCCGTCATGTCACACTTTTCCCCAACTCATATCTCCGCCACCGTTACCCCAATCCATGCCAAACTTTGCACACACACTCCTTGCCTGCCAATCCACAACCTCCACCCCACCAGGGACCCCCGGAGCTCCAGGGACCCCCAGGGACCCCCTTCCACCGCCGCCAAAAAGTTCAAAAATGACCAAATGACCACCCAAACGGGGCCCTATTTTTTCAAACACATTTTTGGACACTGCTCCTACAGATTTTGCCCTAGAATCACGCAAATCGGTACACAGTATGTCTACACTCATGTCATCAACATGGATCTGTCCCATATAGCGCCACCATCAGGCCGATTTTTTCAAAAACATTTTTGGACACTGCTCCTACAGATTTTGCCCTAAAATCACGCAAATCGGTACACAGTATGTCTACACTCATGTCATCAACATGGATCTGTCCCATATAGCGCCACCATCTGGCCGATTCTTTCAAACACATTTTTGGACACTTCTCCTACACATTTTGCCCTAAAATCACGCTGCGACCTGGCGGTCGCTTATCTCCCGATTAGGGAGTCTTACTGGTTGATTATTAGTTTTATAATCGATTACTTCGACCAACTGTTGCACCCCACCCCACCACAAGTTTACAAGTTTACAACTCTCTCTCTCTCTCTCTCCCTCTCTCCCTCTCCCTCTCCCTCTCTCTCTCTCCCTCTCCCTCTCTTTCTCTCTCTCTCCATCTCTCCATAGAGGAGTTTCGTCGTCTTGGTGTGTCTTCTCACAAGCACAGAAGCGGCTCCAGTCCACGTCCACCCAGGAGGTCCAGAGGCTTTGGCTCAGAGTCGGCCTCAAGCCTGGGCTGTCTGGACCGTGAGGACACAGTGGACAGCGAGGGCACCAGGTGGCGCTATTTCTCCACGGGAGAGCCTCCCCAGGAGGGCAAAGTCAACATGAGCGTGGTGGAACCTTACCTCAGGGTGCTGTCGCATGGAGGTTACTATCATTATTACTGTAACATGTACACTATACTAGGTTCTTAGGACAGAAAACCTACAGTAATAGAGGTGCTGGTTGGATATAGTCGTTGTCAGGCGGAAACCTCGTATCTCCAAGTTTCAAATGTGTTTTTTGGTAAATTAAAGCCCTACTTCATCATACAAAAGTGTCGCGCAAAGTGAAAATAGCCGATCTACAAGCAATTATTTTGAGGGGTCCCCAGATGATTAATGTGCAACATTGTTTTCTCACTCAACAGTAAACAAACCAGCATAAAGTTTAAGTGTATGGAGGGTATCTGCACATTTCTAAAGTGAAAATGTAAGGACTTTTTAATATCTCTAAAATGACAAATTAAACATTGGCCAAATTGTCAAATATTAGTCAGAAATTGTGAAAATGTTCACAATAGAACCGTGTTATACAAAATGTAACGCCTCAACTCTTAGTGCTCGTAGGGTGGGGGGGTCGTGGCCTGAACAGGTTGAGAACCAGTGCCCCATAGAACAGCAGTAGTTGTAGAGGTCCTAAAGGCGTGTGTTAAATGTATGTACCCCATGTTGTACCCCAGGTTACTACGGAGACGGCATGAATGACATCATTGTGTTCTCGTCCTGCTACCTGCCAGAGAACACTCTGAACAATTACCATTATGTCATGGACAACCTGTTTAGGTACCACACGCACGCACGCACGCACGCACGCACGCACGCACGCACGCACGCACGCACGCACGCACGCACACACACACACACACACACACACACACACACACACACACACACACACACACACACTTCTGCACATCATTACACATGAACTCATGCACGCATGCGGACACTCGCATGGGTGTGTGTACTGTTGTGTGGACAATGTGTGTCTGTGTGTGACATGTATTGTCTTAGCTACATATTTAGTATTGTGTGTGTGCGTGTGCGTGTGTGCGTGTGTGCGTGTGTGTGTGTGTGTGTGTGTGTGTGTGTGTGTGTGTGTGTGTGTGTGTGCGTGCGTGCGTGCGTGCGTGCGTGCGTGTGTGTTTGTTGTCTTTAGGTATGTTGTGTAGACATTTTGTGTCTGTATGTTGTCTTTAGGTACAGTATGTTGTGTGGACATTCTTTGCATGTGTGTTGTCTTTAGGTACAGTATGTTGTGTAGACATTTTGTGTCTGTATGTTGTCTTTAGGTACAGTATGTTGTGTGGACATTCTTTGCATGTGTGTTGTCTTTATGTACAGTATGTTGTGTGGACATTCTTTGCATGTGTGTTGTCCTTAGGTACAGTATGTTGTGTGGACATTCTTTGCGTGTGTGTTGTCTTTATGTACAGTATGTTGTGTGGACATTCTTTGCGTGTGTGTTGTCTTTAGGTACAGTATGTTGTGTGGACATTCTTTGCGTGTGTGTTGTCTTTAGGTACAGTATGTTGTGTGGACATTCTTTGCGTGTGTGTTGTCTTTAGGTACAGTATGTTGTGTGGACATTCTTTGAGTGTGTG
>NC_137819.1:31582515-31592515 GCF_963921795.1 Nannobrachium achirus
TATGATAGTCTGTCTGTCTGGTGTCTTTCAGATTCGACGAGAACTTGAACAGGTGAAACGTCAACCCTCTACATTGTTGGACTTCAAGTTCATTCAGCCAAAAGACCCAAACCAGATGTCATCAATATTTATTCAATAGGGCCTATGTATGTGTTCCATGTTCATACAGTTTATGAAATAGCTACATACTGTATGTTGCTGCAAAGTACTTCCACAAACTAAGTATCCACAACGCCCATATGGTTCAAACGTATTGACATGCGACTGATCAGGTGTGTTTTAATTCAGTGTCCAACTGTCCATTACCTTCAAGCCCAGGTATTGTTTAGTACTACGGCCCAGCAGTTACATAACAGGGATTTAGATCTCTCGGAGCCCAACAGAAACCACACAGCACTGGTTACCGGGATCGAGATTAGTTACTGGTGTCCTACTTGTCTGCATGCTGCAAACTGACTTGAAAACACAGTACACTGACTGAGCTGATAGCCTATGTATAATACCTTTTAACCACTTAAACCCCATTATGGTTGAGCAGAGTCCCTGCAGGGCTCTATGCTAGTGTCATTTAAGTGTTCTGTTATTGTTGTGAGGAAAGCTTTCACTGAAAATAGATGATGGATAAGCTCACAACACATCGCTTGTGAGCTTGTCGATATGTTATTTTCAGTGATGTCAAAGTGGTCAACCACTTAAGTGGTACTTAAACCCTGTATATACTTAGTTGACCATGGGTCCCCCAGGGATCCATATACTGTCGGCCTGCTATGTCCCTCTGCACAAAATCTCTCAGACGAAAATAGTCGATCTAAGAGCTTACAACTTGAGCCTGTAAATCGGCCATTTTTGCCTAATGTTCGCCCCAGAATAATAGGGACTCAAGGGTTAATGTTTGAATAATATGATCTAATAAAAGGGTGTTAGATGGAAAACGTATCCAGTATTTATATTTCTTCTTCTGATATCATGGACATTGTGTATTAAATTATTAGAGGATGAAAAGAAAACATAGGCCAATTATAACTTTTTTTTAATTATGGTTTCTCGTTAAAAGAACATTTCCTCTTTGACAAATGAATGCAATATTTGACTGAGTGCAATATTTTGACAATAAATTTGAAAGACATCAACATGACTGTGATGATCTGTCCACCCCAAACCAGAACATATTCAACTAGAAAAGTGCAGAGTGCAGATCTCCGCCAGGCCAGGTTGGCTCTGAATAGGAGAGAGAGAGAGAGAGAGAGAGAGAGAGAGAGAGAGAGAGAGAGAGAGAGAGAGAGAGAGAGATTTTCTGTGTGCACTGTATATGTATGTGCCCGCGTATGTGCGTGCGACGTGCATGTGTTTGCCTGTGGGCAGGAAATAGAGTCTGGCTGGGACAGGAAGTGAGGTAGCTGGGGAAACTCAATAAACAGGAACACTGTTTGTGTGTGTGTGTGTGTGTGTGTGTTAGGTTTGTATAATAAGGTGAGTGTTTTGTGCGTGTATTATATACAGTACTGTAGGTGTGTGCAACAGTGCAATAGTTTTGTGTGTTGTTTTTTGTGTGTGTATAAATGAGGAGTGTGTGTAGGAAATGAGACTTGAAGTGATGTTTATAATCAACAAACCCAACCACAGTACAAACATTCACACTTCACACATTCATAAACACACACACACACACACACACACACACACACACACACACACACACACACACACACACACACACACACACGACACACGCACACATCTGTCATCAAACACAGGGTACTACTGTGTTGTTACTGGACTATATAAATACAGTCCTGTTCCCAATCTCTCACACACACACATGCACGCCTGCACATACACACTCTCATTCAGACACAGGCTTACGTGCACGCACGTGCACACACACACAGAACAGTGTTTCTATGGAGTTTGTAATGGAGCTCCTAAAAGCGAGGATGAGGTCATGTTTGTTATCTGCAGACATAACACACTGGAGAGACATTAGAGGGAATATTACCACTCATTAACCCACGCACGCACGCACACACGCACGCACGCACGCACGCACGCACACACACACACACACACACACACACACACACGTAATATACTTACCATACTGTAAGTATTTTTCGAGTTTTCAAAATGTTTGAAATGTTTCGGTAATAGTTGATAATAGTTGATATAAAATATGTTAATGTGCGCATTGTGATAATAATCTAAATCTGCAAAGTAAGTAAAAGTACTTGCGTGCACTTTTTGTGCCACCACTGGTGGTGCATGCATGTGTGCTTGTGCATGTGTTTGTGTGTGGAGGTGCAGACAGTGTTGTAAATCCAATAAAACCCAGACACATTTAGACATCATGAGACTCACATCACTGCTCACTCCTTCTTCTCATCCACCTCCCAGGGACGTGCAGAGAATGTTAGAGAGGCAGGGGCTGACATTTCTAAAAGGGCCTTTTGGTGAAAATATTGAAAATAGCAGACCTCCAAGCTCACAACACGTCGCAGAGCTTGGAGGTCGGCTATTTTCCATGCTTGATTTCTACACAGAGAGGGCAATTCTTTCATCATAAGATTCTGCATTCAAGTTCAGGAGAGTTTGGAAAAGGCAATTTTCTTGAATGCTGCCTTCAGGTGTGGCATGGAAAGAGTGGATTTGCACCCTTATACCGCCCCCTCCCTTCGTCCTCTCCTCTCCTCTCGGCATGCAGTGAGCAGAGGTTACGCAAACAGCAACAATGAATCACTTTGTGTCTCTGACTGTTGTGTGTTGTTGTACATTACCTCCGGTAACCAAGGCAACCTAGAGTTGTGCATAGCTGAGACATTTGTTTTGGTGTTTTCAGCACCACCTGGTGGACAGATGTTGGAGAGACAGACTGTAGGAAAGCTGAGAGGGAGGCGATTATGGTGTCCGTAGGAGATGCCTTGTTGGCCGCGGCTTGTGATTGGCCGAAACGGAGGCAGGGATCGCTCCGTTGTGTACACTTGGACCGCGCGGAGGTGCAGAAAGTGCATGGGGGGACGAATATTTACGATTCCGTCCCTATAGTGACATAACTTGGACGGCATTGAGTCGGCTCAAGCAGACTTTGCAACGCTCGACGCGGGCGACTCTCTCGCTCGCTCGGCGATGTCTCACGTGGATCAAGTCTGCTTGAAATGGCGTGCCTCCGTCGTGTCCACTGAAAACAAGCGCTCCTTTACAAGGCATCTCCTACGGATACAATAATAATGAGGGAGACAGGCAGCGTAGGAGACTCGTAGAGACATACAGTTGGAAAGCTGAGAGGGAGACATCGTAGGAGAGGGAGACAGTGTAGGAGAGACAGACAGTTAATGGAGAGAGGAAAGGGAGACAGTGTATAGGAGAGATAGACAGTAGGAAAGCTGAGAGGTAGATAGAGCAACAAACAAAATATTACAATGTACAGCTTCTTGTGCATACTTTCACTTTAAGCCCTTTTCTGGAATCCATCTCCCAATTAATATATAATTCACCAAATGACTTACTGTACATGTCAACACACTCACTGAAACAGAGGTATTGTCTACAGTAGAAATATTATCATACTTTAGCACAAATGTATATTTCCCTCTAAAACGCTATTAATTTCCCAATGCAATACTACAAGAGGCAAGTGGACCTTTTTAGCCTTAAATGATATACTTTGCACCTTTGTACCTTGTTCTTTTATTTGTTCTTTGTTTTATGCTCTGTTTCCACATGTAATTTAATGTACTCCACTGTCAGCCTGTTTCTGTTTTTCTCTTTTTTCTGTGGGGACTGTGGATGTCAATTAGCATCTTTAATAAATCTTGGTCATTAATATGCAGTGTCCCTTCTAAATCAAAAGCAGTAGAGACACAGTAGAGACCACATCAGTCACAATAGACTTTATAGAAAGGACAGGTGCAATTCCATCAGTATGAAACAAAAGTGATAAAATGCAAATGACGCGTCAGTGAATTATAACAAAACAGCAGTGTACAATAATGCAACCACATTCAAACAAAAACAAATCTCACAACAATAAAGCTGTCAACATTAAAGCAATTCAACAATGAGAAGCATGTGTGGAAAATCTTAACTTATAAATTATGAATTGAGGTCAACGGGGAACATTTTCAACCTAAATACTGCTGTTCTGATGTGAGATAACAAAAACAAGAATACCCTATGCCTGTGACTGTGTCTGCAATATTGAACGTCAAACAGAATATGAGCACAAGCAATGTTTCCTAAACTGTATACATGCATACAGTATGAGGTGATGTCCTCACAGCAGAACAATAGTATTTAGGTTACAAATAGGCAATGTTTCCCTTTAATACAGGTGAGATATGCCAGGATATTTGTATATTTAATAATCACCATAATGACCAGGGAACGTGTATAATCTCTGTTGTTGGGCAGAAACCAACTATGTCCAAAATAAATGAAAAAGAAGAAATGAAACGAATAAAAAAAGATATGAATTGGTTCAATATTTGTAAAACCCACACAGAGACGTACTGTAAAGCAGGGACATGCTGGGCCCCTGATTCAGCCCGGGAAAGAGTTGGAGAGGCCCTCATTGCGCGCTATAGAGAGAGAGATCTCTCTCTATAGCGCTGCTGCTACTCAAGATTTGCCATTTCAGATCATGACAAGTGACAAGCCAGTGGGCCAATTACATGAGTTATATTTCGAAAACAGCCGATCTACACGCACACAGCGCCTCGCACCGCGAGGCGTTGTGTGCTTATAGATCTGCTGTTTTCACTACGTTTGTGCAACGGCCTTGTAATGATGAAGCAGGAAAAATGTATACATTTGAAACTTGGAGATACGAGGTTTCTGCCCGACAGTGACGATTTACTTTGTTGGCCGCCCAGCCCCCAAAATGGAAAGAAGGCTGACATTTTATTTATATTTTTTTCCTAATGGACCGGCTGGGAATGAACCGGCCGTTCGGGAGTTGTCCCGCTTTTCCCAATTGCCAGCACATCCCTGCTGTAAAGGTTGCACAATAGCATTTAAAACAAATAAAAAGGTTGAAAATTGGAGATAGTTGGTTTCTGCCTGCCATCGACAATATTTAATGATCATA
The DNA here is from genome assembly GCF_963921795.1 of Nannobrachium achirus. Taxonomy (NCBI): domain Eukaryota; kingdom Metazoa; phylum Chordata; class Actinopteri; order Myctophiformes; family Myctophidae; genus Nannobrachium; species Nannobrachium achirus. The sequence goes on from NC_137819.1 coordinate 31,587,596, forward strand.
GTGTTCAGTCATGATGAACTGATCTCTGCTTATTGTTCTGTACTTTCCCCTCACCCTAATAAGGATTTACACTGTAAATTCCTGAGTGTTCTTAATTACATACAAGTGGGACAATTCACTGTATAGGGTCATGCCAGCTTTTAATGATGCTGAAAAAATTGTGCTTTTTCTACAAAATACTGCTTTAAGGGGTGGATAAGGACCTTGATATTATATGAAACAAAGTGAACTTGGTATAACATGTTAGCTAATGATGGAAGGAATCCCGGAGACTACTATGATCACTACTGAACCTTAAATACCCAGCTATAGCTAAGCTAACAGCTGGCTTGGGACAAGGTTTGTTTATTTGGTATCCAGGAAACGCAACAGAGGTAAACATAATTTGAAATGCTGTGGTCATACAACTGGCAAATACACTGTACCAGATCCATAGAAAGAGAGAGTTACGGCAGTCTTTGATCACGTGGTTAATTTGGTGTGCTTCAATGACAGTCATTATGAGATTACATGTTAGGAACTACACAATATTTGTTTGGAACTAATGGTAACTCAAACATTACTTCCACATTCTTGTTGTTGTTACCTTTTGAGGCTCAAAGTTTGAGCACACCTAAACACATTCCAAATCAATTGTATGTTTGTTTTGGCAATACATCATTGAATATTGACTATTATATGAACATGTATTTGTATATGTGTTTATTACGGAACTATATGAGAGTCTCTCTCTCTCAATAGCTCTGCCATGTGCCATCACTTTCCATGATTACCATCCGTTAACTGATTATGGTAAGGAAGTCTAAAATGAGCAAATTTGGGGTTGAAATGAAATCAGTTACTAGGGCCTCTGTTTGAAATCACTTCTCTGACTGACAAACAACTAAAAATATGTACAACATTGAGTACACACACAGGACGCCAGTGGAAACAAGCCATAGGTTTTCTTGGGTTTAAAATCCTCTTAGCAGTCCTTGAATGGAACTGTACTTTCCTGTGAGTTTTGCAAACTGCTAATAAAGTATTCAATCAATCAATCAATCAATCAATCAACAAACAAGGCCTACACACATGTAATAACAACAAAACATTGAAAACAACATCTGAACATTGAAAGTCTCACACAGGGACCCCGGAAATGTTTGTTAGAGCCCCTCACTCAGGACAGGAGAAGACCTCTACAATGGTCCCAGGCTCATCATAAACACTGCTATCACGTCATCATGGAGACCCAGAACAGGTGGTCCCCTCTTAGAACACTGTTTCCCAACATCTGGTCCTGGGCCCAACATTTGGACCATTCCAGGTCTGTAACGCTGAGTGAACAAATATAATAGGTTTACTTTTATTAATGAAATCTTTTGGACCCCAGTGTTAATTTAACTCTGAGAGTGTTCCATTTGTACACTCTCAGAGTTGCAGACGCATTTGGACCCTGTGGTGGTCCCCGAACCCCATGTTGAGAACCAGAAGAAGACTTCAACCAATTCTGAATCCCTCAAAAAAGCATTTAAAGGAGTAGTTCACCCCCAAAATGACTTGTTTGCTATTGATTACTCACACCATGGAGACTTGAGTTCAATAATATATTGTTGTATTTGTTGCATTCCAAAGACAAAAAATTGATTATAGTAAAATTACCCCCATTGATTCCGGATGGGGACCCCAATGCATTTGGGTCCCCAATGGGGTAATTTTATTGTAATCAAATTATTGTCTTAGGAATGCGACAAAAAACAAAAAATATGATTGAACTCAAGTCTCCATGGTGTGAGTAATCAATAGCAAGTCATTTTGGGGGTGAACTACTCCTTTAAGAACCCAGAAGAAGTAAAAAAATGTACAGTATGTAAATATACACAAACAAACACACACACACACACACACACACACACACACACACACACACACACACACACAGAAATTAAATGGAATCTCAGAGCACAAAGAACACTTGTTACAGTATTCTAGAATAGAACATTACAACAAATCTACGCCCCTCTCTCTCTCACACGCACGCACGCACGCACGCACGCACGCACGCACGCACGCACGCACGCACGCACGCACGCACGCACGCACGCACGCACGCACGCACGCACGCACGCACGCACGCACGCACGCACGCACGCACGCACGCACGCACGCACGCACGCACACACACACACACACACACACACACACACACACACACACACACACACACACACACACACACACACACACACACACACACACACACACACACACACACACACACACACACACTCGCAGTCTGGTCAAGTGTAGAGGGGGGTTTTCCGTCATCTAAAAACAAGAGTCATTTCTCATCTCGTCAGCTCCTGAATTAGACCTGGACCCAGGGCAGAGAAATGCATCGTGGGAACTGAAATCCAATGAGGTCATCTCAGATGGTAAAAAACAAAGAACAAAGTAGGAAGACGATGAAAGGTTCTGAAAACGATTGTGGGACATGTGCTCTGTTTGTCCCCAGGGGTCAAACTGGAAAAGCACTCCGTGAATTCTGGGATGTGTGGTTTTCCTTACCGAGAGGGAATTTGAAACATCATCGTGAGTCACAAACAATCTCCAAAAAAGAAACCTGACTTTTTCCAGAAAGGCAATCCTGGGAATGGTTGTCTGATGATGTCATGTTTGGGAGGGGATTAATTAAAGTACAATCTACAATAATAATACAATAACAAAAAGATAGGTCTTGAAATCCTGGTCTAGATTGCACTCTAGCGCCATCATGTGTTGTTGTGCTCCAAGTCTGGATTTGGTGGCACTTCTAGATATGCTTGTAGTAGTAGATAGTAGTGGAGACAGGGCTGAAAGTTACACTGGGAGATGTAGTCCTGTCTTTAGGCGTTCCCGAGGTAACAGAAGCAGGTGTGGAGGCCGCTGGTAGTCCATTCCCCTGATGACTGTGTGTGTGTGTGTGTGTGTGTGTGTGTGTGTGTGTGTGTGTGTGTGTGTGTGTGTGTGTGTAGAGTAGAGTAGGTAGACCTGAGACACCAGCTGGTGCTACAACTAGTTAAATTCAACAGGCTAGCAGTCCAACTTGCTAACTTTATGTGACTAGTAGCCTACTTTTTACTACAGGCTGATTGGTATTCGGGAGCGTGTCGCTGTTACTACATGTCATCTTTTCGAAACCCGACTCTAACCCTCACCCTAACCCTAACCTCCGTGGAATGAGTCGCTAACCCTCCGGTCGAAATGATGGTCGTTCGAAAGAGCGCGATTTTCCCTTGGTATTCATGGAAATCATCGCTTTGTGATTTTGAATACGTCTGTTTAATACTGCCATTTTGATACTTTTACTGGCTAGAAAATGGCCTCAGACCTTTAGTTGTTTTTTGGCTATTTGTCACTGTACATTTACTCATACATGAAATGTGACCTCTGCATTTACCCCATCCTAACTATTAGCTGCAGACTAGATTGAAATGTAGACATATTTTTAATTAATTGTGGGTAAAGGTAAGGCCCTGAAACACCAAGCCGACGGCAGGCGAAAAGCCCTCCTTAAGTATCTGCGACCAATAATTGGCAGTAGTTTTAGCGGTGTCTCGCACTGTTGGCGGCAGTGGTGTGTTCCACCGTGTTTACGCTATACATGTAGTATGACATGCAGAAATTGAAAGAATGCGAAGCCCTCTAACGATTGAAAACGCGGCAGCGAATTTCCTCGACCACCCGCAGGTAGATTATCGTATGCCTCCGAAAAAATCTAAAACATCACTGGTTTGCGGGAGTCGGCCAATCACGGTGGCCGTACACCTGACTGAAAATGTTGAAACAGCGGAGGTCAAAGGTGAGCAAGACCTCTGTCTGTGATTGGCTGTTCAGCCGGAAACAAATCAGAGCTTGATTAAGCAACAGAAATTAGTAAGTTGCAAGCAAGCAAAAGACAGATAAAGAGACATAAATGCTCTGTTTGTTTTTGTATTCCAAATGTGTCAATTCCGTAATATCGCCCAGCAAGCCAATAGTGTATCAACTCGTACGGCAGCCTGCCTAGTGTCAGCAATAGGTTTAAATTGAATGTTCAAAAATCTGTAATGTTAGTTCTGAAACGGCTCATACATAACTGTATAGGCTATGGCTTTGCTTACTTCCAAATCATTAAATACCAGCGTGATGGAAGTAAAAAACAAGTTAAATTACTCTGTTCCGCTCCAAAAGTGTTAACAAACTATATATCCATTATGGAACATAATCCAGTGTTCATTTGTCTTGGTGTTGTAGTGCACTTGTATTGTGATTGCTGCTATTCAAACCATAAAGCTAGTTTAGCTTCTTGTCACAACAACTCAGAGAAAGTCCATTTCATTCGCATTCCAAGTCCAGCCTGGTCCCATGTCACACTTTATCTCCATAAAGGAGACGCATTCATCCACAACCCATTCAAAGTGCATTCAATCAATCGTCTGTGGTCCTGTCAAAGTCAGCATGACGGTAATTATTGGGAAACTCCAACACCCAGCTGGATTGCATGGATTATAATTTAATGTGTTACTCGTGAATGATGTTATTCATCTCTGCTTTGGAACTCGGCTCTGATATGATACAGATGAGTATCAGTCACAGAGGTCGGTCATTAGCTGACCGTCAGGTGTAGTCCTTGCAGTGAGTTCCAGGCAAACTTTTACCGGAGACGCAAAGTGACGAAAAATCATCCAATGAGTGTCCGTTAGCTCTTTGCAAGTCAGATTGGTGTGTCAGGGCTTGTAGGGGTTCTGGGTGAAGGTGTGAAGGATGTAGAGGGTCTGTGTGGACAGTTGTAGAGGGTCTGGGTGGCAGGTTGTAGTAGAGGGCCTGGGCGTAGGGTTGGCTTCTTAACTCACTGGGATTTCTCTGATGTCTGAAACAAAAGAAGAGAATGGTAAATGGTGCATTTGTATAACGCCTTTA
>NC_137819.1:31597724-31605224 GCF_963921795.1 Nannobrachium achirus
TCCCCCCCCCTCTCTCTCTCTCTCTCTCTCTCTCTCTCTCTCTCTCTCTCTCTCTCTCTAACAGGGGAATACCAGGCAGCTGATGGTTTTGTTCTGGAGCACATCCAGTGAATGCTTCATTAAAACCACTCTGCTCTGACCACATGTTGGCTGCAACCATAACACTTTACATTTGACACAGATGTGTGTGTGTGTGTGTGTGTGCGCGCGCGTGTGCATGCGTGTGTGCGTCCGACTTCATGTTCATGTTCATGTTGTATGTATTGTGTGTGTACTCGACCTGCATGTATGCGTGTGTGTACGCTACATGCATGTGTGTGTGTACGGTATGTGCGTAACATGCGTGTGTATATGCTGTACACTCTAAGATGTGTGTGTGTGTGTGTGTGTGTGTGTGTGTGTGTGTGTGTGTGTGTGTGTGTGTGTGTATGTGTGTGTGTGTGTGGTGTGTGTGTGTGTGTGTGCGTGCGCGCGTGTGTACTCTACAAGCACGCATGTGTGACTGAGTTTATGTGTGTGTGTGTAGCTGTTGATTTAAGAGACCGTTCCACAAGAATATACACCGTCCAACTGGGGGACCGGAGGTGGGACGGTGTGGTTTACTGTGAATGGTGGGTCAACGGACCACAGGGTCTTCCATAATGTCTAAAACGGTTTATCACACAGTTTATGGCTGTATTCTTGACATTTGCAGTCATAACAAACGTCATAACACGTTTAACTGATCATTGAGCTGCTTATGCATCCCTATTCTGGGGGGAACAGTCGACCAAAAGTAAGCCATTTACCATGAGAGGGAGTGGGTTGTTGGCTGATTTACCACTGTTTCAGGGTTGTGGCACAAGGCGAAGCAGAGTGCCACAACCCTGAAACAGTGGTAGATCAGCCAACAACCCACGACCCTCGAATGGTAAATTGCTTTTCTACCACTTCTACCATATAAATGAAAGAAAACACAGTTGTAATTTGCAGGGATGCGCATTGATCTTGGAATTGTTACAACTGCAAAACAGCAGTGGGCGGTCCATGAGCCAACTCAAGGTTGTTGACTGATTTACCACTGTTTTAAGCCAATCAGAATCCAGTACCTGAACATGTGACCACAAAAGTGGTAGAATAGTATATCTAGGTCTCCCCTTTGGTTATGAAGAGAAGAAGAGAAGAACCAAACTCATTTATTTACATGCAACTGTCGTCGACAAGCATAATGTGGCGGTTGGAACCGTCAAACTATAAAAATGGGAAAGCTGAGAGGGAGACAATGAGACCTACACAGTTGAGAGGGAGACAGACAGTAGAAAGCTGAGACAAGTTTAGGGGACAGATCAGTTAGATCCCCAAAGAAGAATGACCTCACATACTGTGTGTGTGTGTGTGTGTGTGTGTGTGTGTGTGTGTGTGTGTGTGTGTGTGTGTGTGTGTGTGTTTACTATGCATATTGTTGCAGTGCCACAATAGAACAAACACAATACTAAAAATACAGAGACGGGAAGAGAGAGGAGAGAAGAAATCTCTCAAGGGACAACACGGCATGGACCAACACACTTCCTCTTTAGCCTGTGTGTGTGCACGTGTGTGTGTGTGTGTGCGTGCGTGTGTGTGTGTGCGTGTGTGCGCGCGTGTGTGCGCGCCAACACGTGTGTGCGTGTGTGTTCCAGTGGTGTTATGCAACAAACAGTTCCCTCCTTGGTTGCACACACACACACAAAAACGCCCGCGCGCACACGCACGGACGCACACACAGGAAGACAGGCAGGCTGGGACAGGAAGAAGGCGTCGGCCTGCTGGTGAGGTTAAAGGTAGCTGCTAAACAGGAAGAGGAAGTTGTACCACTACTTTCTTTCCACACACACACGCACACGCACACACACACACACACACACACACACACACACACACACACACACACACACACACACACTGGCAGCGGTGATATTCCTGTAAGTGTAGAAGAGTTCAATCCCTGTGTGTGTGTGTGTGTGTGTGTGTGTGCCTGTCCCCTCATTGTATGCCAATCACATAAAACATTTAGGGTGTGTGCATATGCGAATGTCCATGTTCACACGCATGTGTCTATGCAAACGTACGCACACACACACTCATGCATGCATGCATGCACACGAACGCACGAGCAGTCGAGAACTCGGGCCCGCAAGTGCGCATGCAAAAAACCAAGAGAGAGGGAGAATTTCCATGACTTAATCTCTATAAAAAACTAATCTGTCAAAGTGGGTCCATCTGGACTCGGTAACGAACACAACTAAACCAGAACAGAACCACAACTGTTCTGTTCTGTTCTGGACTTTGCTTAGCCGGAATGTTTTCAAATAGAAACTTTAATCAAAGTCTTTCAGCGGTGCTGATTTAGCCAAATGGTTAAGGTGTGTACCACAAAGGCTCTGATACCTGAGTCCCCGATTCCATTCCCAGGTCAGGCAGAGCTTATAGCTGCATCTCACTCCCTGACTCTCTCACTCCCTGTTCCCCGTCTTTCTACACCAGGGTCTTCAACAGAGGGTCCATGACCCCTTGGGGGTCCTCAGAGTCACTACAGGGGGGCCGCCAAATCTTTGTGTGATAGTAACCATTTTTCTTTACATTAACGACATGAACCCTATGCTGAGGAACATTGGCCGTAAATAGCAGATCTACATCTAAATCTATGAAAAGGTTTAATCTGCAACACAATGTTATACAAAGTATAAAATGGGGGTCCCTACTTCATCTCCCTCAACTAAGGTGTCCTTGACGCCTGCTCTACACTATGAATATCAATATCAAAGGAAAGAAAAGCAAAAAAAAAAGGACTCTCTAAAATCGGGATCAGACCTGTGAGGCGTTTCTGCAAAACAACTATCAGATGATTCAGTTTGTCAGATAGAGCCATGTTGTCTGCTGTGAGGAGCTGCTTGTCCTCTGTGCTTTCCTTGCATGCATTGATGTAGAGTTATAATGTTTGGGGCGACCGGCTAGCCGAATCGTTAGAGCGCGTGCCACGCGGGCTCTAATGCCAGACAGCGAGTCCCCAGTTGGACTCCAAGGACCATTTGCTTGCATCCCCAACTCTCCTTTCATGCTACACACTGCACAGGTCAGTAAAGGCTCAAAGAAGCCCTCAGAAATAACTAAGAAATTATATGTTTGGACATCGGCTTCCATTAGGTTTTTATGGTTTTATTCATATATCCGTCCAACGATAATAATGAGAAATAGAGTCTGCACTCCACGCTCCAAAGGATTAAGTGTTTATTACCAATGGTTTATTGCTAATAGTACCCTTATAAATAAATCCTTCATCTTTTGGAGCATGACCCAGTGTGCAAATTCTATTATTGATTGATTAATTTGATTCTGCCCTGCACCTGGCACTTAACATTTGATGTGTGTGCTTTACAACGTGTTTGTCCAACAACAACACAAAAGATTAACCACTTCTTTTAAACTTTATCACGCAATGGTGATTTGCCCAAAAAATTAGGGAAAATAGCTATTCGTAGATCTGCTATGTTTTCTGTTTTCAAAGATTTTAGAAGATATTCGAAAATATTATAACATTTTGAAATGCACAAAACAGGGACACTAGGTTGAATGTGGTTGACCACTTTGAACATTTAACCTAGTCATGGGGTGAACATTTGCCAAACATCGCTGATCACAACACATCGCAACAGTAAAGATATGTGGTGTATCATCGATAAAAGAGCCGTCCAACTCAGTCAAATTGATAGGGGTGGATATTAGCAAGAATTTCACGATGCAATACATATCACGATCCTTGGGTCACAATGCAATAGTATCACGATATATTGCGAATCTTTGCAATACGATATACTATTGCAATACTATTGCGATATATCAGATTTAAAAACTGAAGGCGCTGCTCTAATGTTGTTGTTTTCGTCGTTCGCAGCCCTTTTCTTGAGACCTCACTCACTGAACCGTGAGAAGGGGAAGTAGCTACTATAGTGCAGCGACTTCTAGAGGCAGCAGAGTGTCAGGACCGGACTTCTACCTTTGGTTCCTATGTATGGGAACATATTTTATTTTCCTCAAAGTATCGCAATACTACGGCCTGAAGTATTGATACAGTATTGGCAAAATAAACATCGGTATTGCCATATCGATTATATTGCCCACCCCTACAAATTGACTAAGTATACAGTGATTTTATGTGGTTCATTCATCCTCTGTCGCACGACGGCAAGTGTCACCTTTGTAATACAGAGTATACTGTAAATGGTGCTTAAGAGAGGGACAATGCCTTACTCCAGGGCACAGGGACAGGAGGGTGGTACTGGGTAACTGTTATCTAAGGCTTGTGTAAAGATTTGGCAGCTGCACGTCTTGATTCAGATAAAAACTTGCATAACAGCTTGGCACATACCTACAGTAGTGTGCTGTTGGAGAAAGACGGGAGCGGGGAGAGAGAGAGAGGGGGAGAGAGAGAGGGGGAAAGTAAGAGTGTGTGTGTGTGTGCGTGCGTGCGTAGGGTGCGTGCGTAGGTGCGTGCGTCCGTGTGTTGCCCTGTACTGTACGTTCAAATTCACGACTTAGTGTTTATTGGAAACTCCAGGTATAAATATTGAGCAGATGTTGTGTAAGGTGTTTAAGTTATGGGGCTCCAGCGTACCAGGCAGGTCTGGGATCTGTTTCACCACGTTCACGATCACTTGGAACAGGCCAAACTATTTGGTGATGAAACATTCAACATGGACACATTTGTAGCTTCACAAGGATGGTGTCTGTTTGTAGACCTGAGGCCGATTCATTCTACGAATGCCTTGTGCGTAAACCTTTTTGTGCCAAGGACCCCCATGTTGATATGTATTTTGCCGTGGAGCGACATCCCCATCTGAAAATGTTTGTGTGTTAATAATCAAACACTTTCAAAATGTTTCAAAAATAGAAGATTAAAAATCTGCTATTTCTGATTAGCCAACGCAAACATCTAAACATGTCATAGATGCTTTCCTAGTTTGAATGGCCTAAACAAAACAAATCAAAAAACTATAATAATAACAATATATATATATATATATATATATATATATATATATATATATATATATATATATATATATATATATATTGCTCAAGATACTTGATTTTGTCTACAGCGCCCAGCCCTAGTGTGTGTGTGTGTGTGTGTGTGTGTGTGTGTGTGTGTGTGTGTGTGTGTGTGTGTGTGTGTGTGTGTGTGAGAGACAATATTGCTCAAGATACTTGATTTTGTCTACAGCGCCCAGCCTTACTGTGTGTGTGTGTGTGTGTGTGTGTGTGTGTGTGTGTGTGTGTGTGTGTGTGTGTGTGTGTGTTTGTGTCTTACCGGAGGAGGCTTGGCTACCACGCAGCATCCTATCTTGTGCCAGAACTCGCTCATCGCCAGCCCGCGGGTCTCCAGTGCTCGGCTGCTCTCTGCTGCCGCCCTGCAGCCTGGACGAGGACCTGCTCCCTGGGTGAAGTTCTGGGGCATCCAGAAAATAGTGTGCTTCCAACTAAATATTACAGAAAATATATCTATTAAGATATATATATATATTTTTTATCTCCTGGGGGTTTGGAAATGTGCATTCAAGACTGGATTCTTCCAACGTGCATTCAGCCCAAGAAATATAGATCCACAAAGATTCTGATGGAGTCAGGTGAAGAAAATGAAGGCGTCATCCAAATGCAAGCTGCAGAAAACTACGTCTCACACTTTGATCCCAAGGGCCTGGGGCTGGGGCACAGAGCTGCTACTGACAACTTGTCTTCAAATGGTCTTCAAGGGGCTGTTGGACGAGAAGGAAAGTCTCTCACAGCTTTACAAGACTAGGAAAACTGAAAGGTCTTTTTTTATAAAAGTGTTTCTGTTCCAGGCTGTGGTATCCGAGATGTCCCTTAGTGTCCAGCCACTTCACACACACACGTGTTGGTCCTGAAGGCACAGAAAGACGTGTTAGTATTAGTAATGGTCCATGCCAATAGTAAGGCACAACAAGTACAATTTAGGCATTCAGCAGATGCTTTTATCCAGAGCAAATGGCAAAGTTCAAGATCAGAGTAAACTGTTTCGACCCTAGTCAACGCACAAATGGTCACGCAAAGAGAGTACATAGAAAAACAATGAAAAGTGGGTCACGACTGAAATAACAAGATCACGGGTACAAGAGGACAAAATTAGTTTTCTCAGGGCGTGCGGCTCCCTTGCTACCTAAAATAACATCCATAACATAATGTGAACAATAAACTTGAAAATAATTGTCTGACAAGAAAAACTGTTCAAACCTTTGGTAATGATAAAGTAATTAACATGCATTCTGCTTCTGCATAACATAACTAGCATCGTTCTAAAATCAACTGTCAAGGTTCCCACACATCTTTACCAATTCATTTCCAAAACGTTTCCAGAATATTTAACCCGATTTCCAGGACTATAACAATAATTCAGCTCAATAACGCTCAGTATGCCAGTGGTTCTCAACCTTTTCAGGCCGTGACCCCCGAAATAATCATATTTGAACTGGGGACCCCGGCACCCTGACGAGCACTAAGAGTAGAGGAATTTTGTATAACACAGTTTTATTGTGAAAATAGCCGATCTACATGCTCGTTGTGAGCATGTAGATCTGCTATTTTCAAAATGTATGCCTCTAATATTTGACAATTTGGCAAATGTTGAATTTGTCATTTCAGAGGTATTAACAAAATCAATAACCAAAGACAATGCAGAGCTATTTTTTCCAGGACCTTCCAGGACCCTTGATCAATTCCAAAACATTTCCAGTACTGGAAAAAATATTTTTCTAATTTCAAAATATTTCCAGGAATTTCATGACCGTGGGAACCCTGAACTGTAACTATTGATTATTTTTCTTACCAACAATTCTATTGGTTTCTTGTTCAGTTAGGCTAATCGGATAATCGAGGGCCGAGGTTCTTTATAACAATGAATCAATGTGGAAAAAGTTCAAACTGATTTTTTTTACAATGGACTAGATTCAGGCAGGTCATTCTATGTTCTGTTGCTGGTACTTTACTTTACATTGAGCCAGTATTCTCAGCTCTCTGTTCCCCTCATATATTATCCATTCTCTCTCTCCAGTACAAGAGGAATGTTGTTATCCAGTTTAAACATCACACACACACACACACACACACACACACACACACACACACACACACACACACACACACACACAGCTGTAAACAGGACTTTGGTCACTGGCCTGTACGTACTTTCTCCTGTTTACCACTGGCACTGTGTGTGTGTGTGTGTGTGTGTGTGTGTGTGTGTGTGTGTGTGTGTGTGTGTGTGTGTGTGTGTGTGTGTGTGTGTGTGTGTGTGTGTGTGTGCACGTGCGGGCCTGCGTGACTGCATAAATGAGAGGGAGACTTTACCCTCTACCATGTTACATGTTTTTAAAAGCCTGTGAATGTGTGTGTGCGTGCATGATGTTGCAGTGTAACTGTGGGCATCCAACCCACACTCTGATTAAACATCCCATAATAACACATGCA
>NC_137819.1:31607724-31640224 GCF_963921795.1 Nannobrachium achirus
ATGATCACTGCTTAATCAGATGAGTTACACACCCACATAGACACAGACACAGACACACATCACAGCACCAGCATTGTTGGCAAAACCACAATGTGTGACTCCGCTCATTTAGGACAACATCCTGTCACTGTCACTGAAAAGTCACATGTTTGAAACCCACAGCAATCAAAGAGGTTGACAACACTGGTCTGACTCTATAGTACAACCTCATGGTGAGAAAAAACGAATATTAAAAATTAAAACTCTAGAGAACCTTTCTTTACCCTATCAGGACCTTTAGTACTGCTGGTTTTCTATCCCACCACTGCCAGGACCTAATAGTAGGCCTACAGTATACTGCTGCTTTTATATCCTACCAAAAATGCCAAAACCCTGACTTGTAGAACTACTAAGTCATAAAAGGCTAATGGTTAACACCCTGCTGTACATTACATTGTTACAAAATGGTCTGACTAAAGCTGGTTGCACACTGCTGCGTTTTTTCGTTGCGAAATGCGTTTGTCATGGAAAGGAGAGAGAGAGAGAGAGATAGAGAGAGCAAGGGACCCGGTGGTCCGAAAATAAATACGAAACGGGCGGTAGTGTGCATTGTGCAAGCGTGATTGATATAACGTGAGGTTGATTTCTTCATTTATGTGCTCCGAAATTCATACAAACATTTGTCTGAAAAAAACGCAGCATTGTGCAACGACCTTAACTGTGAGCCTTGGACGGAAAGGTGTCCAGTTCTACACAGAAACCAGGGACGTGCTGGCCATTGGGAAAAGCGGGACAACTCCTGAATGTCTGGTTCATTCCCGGCCGGTCCAGGCCGGCCATTAGGAAAAAATATAAAAATAAAATGTCGGCCTTCGTTCCATTTTGGGGGCTGGGAGGCCAACAAAGTAAATCATCACTGTCGGGCAGAAACCTTGTATCTCCAAGTTTCAAATTTGTAAATTTTATCGCAAAGCAAAGCCCTGCTTCATCATACAAGGCCGTCGCACAAAAGTAGTGAAAACAGCAGATCTACAAGCACACAACGCCTCGCGTTGTGTGCTTGTAGATCGGCTGTTTTCACTAGTTTAAATTATTTTTAAAATGATAAATACAAAACAAACGGTTTTGGACATAGAAGGTTTCCACCCAACAATGACGAAATATAACTCATGTAATTGGCCCACTGGCTTGTCACTTGTCATGATCTGAAATGGAGTAACAGCAGCTCTGAGAGATCTCTCTCTATAGCGCGCAATGAGGGCCTCTCCAACTCTTTTTCCCGGGCTGAATCAGGGGCCCAGCACGTCCCTGACAGAAACTATAACTAAACACTGCACTTCCTGTTCTCTCTCACTATGGAGCAGGAGAGTTTTAGGTTGCTCCCCTGCTCTCCACGTAACACAACACCAGGACTACAGTAACACACACTGTTTACATCTCTGCTTTGACGTAAACATCCTGTCTGTTTTCACAGAGAGATGACAGATTTGAGGGTCCGATGCCAGTCCTAGACAACCCATTACTGATGTGTTGACCTATTTTTAGTTAATGAATGAATATAATTTTAAAAGGATAAATTAATAATGATCAATTTGAAAAAAGCACTGATTAGTGTTACAAAAATAGAAAGTTCTGAAAAATCAGATCTACAAGCTTGCAATGATGTTGCTAGGTTTTCAATGTAATGGGTCCCGGGACCCAAAGGGTGGTCATTCAAATGGGTCCCAGAATTATTTTATGGGTCCTGCGACGACACACGCATTATGTATCAACGGTGAAAACATCACAAAGGACTTTGATTTAAACAAACGGTGGCAAATGTAGTTAATAAAGGACAGAAGCATGGATTTACAAGATGTTCTCAATCATCTCATCAATCATGCCAGAACGCACAGCTGTGGAGACTCCACCACATGCAGTTCAGCTGGTGCAGTGAAATGAATGATAGCAGAAAGGATAGAGTTGTATGCATCCTCGGGATGCAGTGATGCTTAGTTTAATGCGTCCTTTAAAAATGAAAGATGCGTCAGGAACGCAGGATGCAGGGCTAGTAGCATCACTGAGCTTGTAGATATGCTTGTAGAAATGCTATTTCTGAAAATATTTGAAAACGTTCACCTGCTATACATCCAAAATAGGGACGCCATGTTTAAAGCGTTTAAAACTCAGGACACATCGGCTGCATAATGGAGTACAGAAGTCCTTGTTCATCCCCTGGGTCACGGAAGTAGCATTGGGTCATCTTAGAATTATTTCATACTAGAAGCTCTAGTCGCCGACCTGGCCAACTCGGGAACGATGTAAATAGGGAATGAATGCCCCGCCCTTTAATGCAAACCCCATTATACCTGTTGTCATAGGATCAGTTTTTTAAAATTGTCCGAGAAGTCAGAGAAGTGATTCGTTTACGACAGTCAGTCACTCGTATTTGTCTGGGACTGTTTCTGGGCGAAAATGAAATTGATTCGCGGTGGTAACGTTAGTGTTTTCTCGTCATCAGTTGATGCTTCAGATCCATATAAGTCAAACCGCCATGCTCATTTGTTTAATTTTGGAACACAGTTCTTATATGACGTGATATTAAACTTATATTAGATGCGCCTGTTGGGAATTCAGAATGGGGAGAAAAACAAATGTGACCCAGGTAGGATGCGTAAATTACGTCAGACTTCTCTATTGCTGACACCGATGTCGTCAAAGAAGTCAAATGGCAGGTATATGTCGGCCAAACCGATATATCGGCCTGTCATCTTTTGAGAGAAAGACTATAGAGCGAGATAGATGGACAGATTGGTCAGAAGGTGGAGAGGAGAAGGGAGGAGAAGAGAGGTGCTCATTCAGTGGCATATTCGTCCGTTAGGTGGAACCTTCCAGAGAACAACCATGCTCTTTCATGATGGACCCAACATGTGGGCCGTTAAAGAAATAGAAAAAAGAAAAATGTTAACAGTCAACACGCGCTTGGAAAATTCAGGTCAGTCACGTTGGTGAAAAGTGTCAACGTCTAGGGTTGGGTTTGATTTGTCAGCGTTCCAAACACCGGCAGAGAGAGGGGAAATACGATGGAAGCAACCAACTACGTACATGAACCAAATGAACCCCAAACCACAATGACTCAACGTCTCTCTAGTCTGACCTCCATTAAAATACTGTCTCATCACCTCCCACGGGGAGAGAGAGAGAGAGAGAGAGAGAGAGAGAGAGAGAGAGAGAGAGAGAGAGAGAGAGAGAGAGAGAGAATTTTTTCATTTCATTCAAACATTTCATTTCATTCAAACATTTCAGGGGCAAAGTGAGCGTTTAACAGAAGGTCAAAAGGTCACGTGTTCATCTGTACAGCAGGATGAGGTAAAGTCTCTGGGTGAGCAGCAACCTCCGGTCACACAACACTACACACACTGACAAACAATACCTGGGACAGACAGACAGACAGACAGACAGACAGACAGACAGACAGTCTGCAAGGTACAGACAGACAGAGAACGAGACAAACAGGCATGACGGCAGACAGGCAGGCAGGCAGGCAGACAGACAGACAGACAGACAGACCTGAGTCCAAGCAGGAAGGAGAGACAGAAAAAGAAAGAGTGATGTCAAAGCGATGTCACTGTTAACTTTGAAGAGAAAGACTCCCGAGAGTCCCAACAGTTTCCAGTAAACACACTGGTTTATTATTCACCAACGTCACACTGATGGATGAATCAAAGAACCCATATACCACACGCACGCACGCACGCACGCACGCACACACGCATACTATGGGGCTCCTTCAATGCCTTTAATCTCACCGAATTGCGCAGCACCGCGTACCATTACACGTGAACGCGTGACCAAGTACGCGTTCACACGCACGCGTGAACGCGCACACGCGTGAACGCGTACACGTGTAACCACTTTAAGTCAATGGGAAACTACATGACGCAACCACAAGTTCAGTCATGCTCGGGGGTATGAGGTACGCGTACGTGAGAGTTTTGGCACTCATGGAGCGTTTGATTATGGCTCCCTGCGTAGCACAGCTCACATGAGCATGTCATGTATATTTCCCATTGACTTACCATTGTAAGTCACGTGGAGCGTCACGTGACGCGACCAGATCAGATGCGACCAGATCAGATGCTCCAACAATCTCTCCAATGAAAACTATGTGTGAACCTGTAAAGGTACACGTTTTCGCATTAAAGTTAAACGTAGCATGTAACCTTTACACGAAAACGTGTACCTTTACAGGTTCACACGTAGTTTTCATTGGAGAGCTGGCATTGTTGGAGCATCTGATCTGGTCGCATCTGATCTGGTCGCGTCACGTGACGCGTCACGTGACTTACAATGGTAAGTCAATGGGAAATATACATGACATGCTCATGTGAGCTGTGCTACGCAGGGAGCCATAATCAAACGCTCCATGAGTGCCAAAACTCTCACGTACGCGTACCTCATACCCCCGAGCGTGACTGAACTTGTGGTTGCGTCATGTAGTTTCCCATTGACTTAAAGTGGTCACGCGTGTACGCGTTCACGCGTGTACGCGTGTACGCGTTCACGCGTGCGAACGCGTACTTGGTCACGCGTTCACGCGTATTGGTACGCAATTCGGTGAGATTAAAGGCATTGAAGGAGCCCCATACCGCACGCACGCACGCACGCACGCACGCGTGCACACACACACACACACACACACACACACACACACACACACACACACACACACACACACACACACACGTTAGAACATCCTCGCAATCCACTTTAAGGTTCCTTCTAACTAATTAATCCATTCCACCAAATTAATAGAATCCTGGTCCCATTTTCAGGACAGGCTGTAGAAAGATGGCGGCATGCACACTGCACACGCTTGCTAAATCGGCTTCATTTACGGTCTGTAGAGTATATGGGCGATCGGGTGTAGCTTTGTCCATTTCTTTTTTGCAGTCTACGAATGCGATTTTCACAATATGTATCTGTGGAACCGAGTCACATTAAATGTAATACCTAAAATTCCAATGCTTGTCAGGGTGGGGGTCCCCAGTTCATATATGTTTATTTTGGGGGTCACAGCCTAAAAAGGTTTAAGAACCCCTGTTGTAGATCAACTATAAACATGTTTTTTTTTCTGCAGGGACACCCTGGAACCCCCTCAAGGACCCCCATTGAGAACCACTAGTATAAGAAAGGCCAGCCTGAGGGAGCTTGTTCAATAAACTGACGTTACCACGGCAACAGTGGCAAAATCCAACCAGCAACAGACTTTTGACTGCGGTTGCTTAGCGACAAAACGGTTCCCCCTGGGAGATAAGAAATTAGTCACTTTAAAACTTCCAGACAACTAAAGGTTGGAGCTTACATCAAGCTGTGATGAGGCTGTATACTCACACACACGCGCGCACGCACACACACACACACACACACACACACACACACACACACACACACACACACACACACACACACACACACACACACACACACACTTTTATTACAATCTTATAGAGTTCTAATAAATATTGCAGTAGTCGGGTAGAAACCTTGTATCTCCATATTTAAACCTTTGTAATTGCGCAAAAATAGCGGAAATAGACAATCTACTAAGCTCTCTAAGTGTCGCGATGTGATGCATCATAAGCTTGAAGATCTGCTGAACACTTTAAGTAAAGTGAAAGTGGTTAATTCTGTGACGGGTTTTGTAAATAATTAACTAGTTGAAAGTATCAACATGTGCTTAAGTTGTGACAAATGCATTGGAATCATTGGAACACCCGGTCCCCCCCCCCCCCCCCCACACACACACACACATGTACTGAAAAAGGAATGGTTTGGGGGGGACATACAAGGTTTCCAACCGACAGTGACCATAATTACACCAGTTTTTCCCTGTTTCATCACCACCACACTGACAAACCACTGACTCCAGGCCTGCTTGAGTAGCAAACTTCCCCCTAAAATGGATCCAAGCCTTTAATTTGGAGCCAGCCAGCGTGCTGAGATGGTTGGGTCCAGTATGCAGCCCCCGTTCATACTACTTGTGCACAGAATAGCAGACCTACAAGTGGTTCTCGGAGATGGGAGCATAAATTAGGCCTACTGCTGCCTGCTGGGTGAGCCAGTGAGGAGAGGACCTGGCGTGCTGGGGAGGAAGACACGCGCTATATTTAGAAAACATGGGTTCCTTAAGTGTTCAGTTCAGCCTGACATTGTTTCCTAGCATGGCGTCGATGCTTGAGCAGTGAAAATGGAACAGACATGTCATTACTGTGTACTACAGCTCATACATACTTACATACTAGTGTTACTGTATATCCTACACACACTATAGTTATATACTACTGTAATTACTGTACATACCTAGATACTGCTGTAGTGTGTATGTACAGTATCTAATGCAGTGTTTCTCAACCACTGTGCCTGGGGACCTTTGGTGTGCCCCTTGAAACTGCCTGAAAGCCAGTATTGTATTTATCATTTTAAAAATGATTTAAACTAGTGAAAACAGCCGATCTACAAGCACACCGCGAGGCGTTGTGTGCTTGTAGATCTGCTTTTTTCACTACTGTTGTGTGACAGCCTTGTATGATAAAGCAGGGCTTTACTTTGCGAAGAAACTTACAGATTTGAAGCTTGGAGATACATGGTTTCTCCCCGACAGTGACGATATTTACACCCCCGTATTATGTTGGTGTGCCCATGGATTCTTGGGACATGAAAACACTGATCTAATGTATGTAAGGAAAGACATGCAGCCTGAGAAAGCATGTTCAATAAACTGATGTAGTAACACTTTCAGCCTGAAAGGATTTTCTGCTATTTAGCATTTTTTTTTAAACACACTTTTTGGTACTACTCCACATATTGTGCCAAATCCCACACACATTGGTACACTTTGTGTCTCTATAGTCGTATGATCTGATCAACAATGTGCCATTGGTCACATGACTGGACGTTGGCAAGCACAACCTATTCCTTACAACAAAAAAAGAAGAAGAAGAAGAATCATGAACCCAACATCCAATCACACACCTCAACACTTGTTGAGGGGCTTGCCTTCTACACAGCGCACCTCCAAAACTTCTGCTCATAGGGGGTACCACAAAAACCATCTCCTTTCGGAACCTCTCCGTTATAGCGGAGGGAGAGGTTCTGAAAGGAGCAACACAATCACTAACAGTCTGTGATATAAACTTAAATTTTCATGCAGCTTGTGTCCCCGTCCCGAAGGCTGCATGATCTCGTGAACAGACATAGCCCTGGATAGGCAACCCTGCCTGGCGGAGACCTGCGCTCTGAAGAGCACACTTCTGAGCACACTTCTGGTATACAGACAGTCAGACAGACCCTAACTACTATTAAATTGCTATTGTACCACTGGACATCTACAGTAGGCTACTTATTCTTATCATGTACTATAGTACACAAAAGGCTATAGCCTACTACTACAACTACTGACTTTACTGTAGCTTCATGCATACATAGCACACAAACTGAGCTTTATTGGGCTGTGGTTTCCTGTAATAAGTTATAGAATACTGCATACATCTGTCCAACATATGTTGTTACGTTCAAGTTATTCCATTATAGACAACACTACTTCAACTCCACATAGTAAACTTTAGACACAAGAAGTCACTGTTTAGCCTGTGACTCTCATATATGAGAGTCATGTATTCAGGGCTATGTTTGCTTCCATTCATCCTGAAACTCTTTAAAAGATTAGTAATTAATGTCCCACCGTTCATCATGCATGCAAAAACATATAGGCTACTAGTACCACAGTGTCGCTTGTTGGAATAAATTAGGATTTCCTCATTCAGCCAAACTCACCTCTATGTCCTGCACTCCTTTTCTTTTGGATCCACCCGCAAAACAACAACAATGACCAAAAGCAAATAATAAAGGGACACTGGAGTCTGGACTCAGTCCTGTCTGTCCAGCGTGTTTTGAGGTGTGGTTCTTCAATCAGGAAATTCTTCTCTTTTTAAAATGATTTTTCCCCACCTCCTTCTCTACTGGTCTGGGGGAGTTATGCTGTCAAACAGCTCCCTCGTCTGACCAAGCTAATGCAGGGCACCTGGAAGAGTGTGTTTCTGTTAAATACCATATAAGGGTAAGGATATTAACATACTGTAAGCTACACATCATGGTACTACAGCAGCTGCTTAAGCTTAACATAGCTTAAAATGGGGTCAGAGAGTTCTGACAGAGTAAAGTAGGTTTAGTTGAGTGAATCTTGCATTATGTAAGATTATTGTAATTCTATAGAGGCAGCATGATAAGTGATGCAGCAGGACACTTTTATTGCAGTGAAAACAGCTCCAACAAAACTCAAGAGATCCATGGAAGCAGTCCCAGGGTTAATTGATTAGCAGGTGTTTCCAATTGTCTACACACAAGTTGACATAACACTGGCTGCAGCAAGAGAAAGATATTGGACCTTGATTTAAATGCATAGCAAGCCGCAGTGACAGTAGGTGCACCAATATAATCCTCTCTGTTAGCCTACATTTGTGTACTGTGTAGTCATTAACGTGCTCACGTTTTAATTATAAAACAATCTGAGTAATTGTGTTGGCAAGCCATTTTGACTGTGATTGCACTTCTTGGTTCTCCAACATGTCAATGTCATGTCACTAAAAACTTCTGCCTTAAACCCATGGGATTGATATTTGAGATAGTCAAATGGACAGAGTGCCCTCGTAGGCTACCTGTCTAACTTCTCCAAAGTGAGTGACCCACCATGATCTGGACTGGTACTACCCGAAATTGGCCTGAAAAACATCTATCAGGAGTCTTTTCTCATAAGAACTCATGCAGTAGGCTGTATAGGATAAACAAGTGAAATTGGAAGTAAATTACAACATTTGAATTGAAACTGTACTTCTGTAGTTCTATCTTTTTGCTATTCTGACCAAAAAATAATGTCCATCCTCAGTCCTCACATGGGCCCCATCACCCATGGACTCTGACCCAAGTAAAACGACGCCATCCTGTGGATAAATGCGCAGAGCCCAAACCTGGCCCAAACATTACTTGATGCAAATTTTATACCATAATCCTACCTAATACTAATAACTACATACTGCCAAAATGTGTCCATTACGTTTCCTTTGAGAAAAGAGACATTTTATGTCTTGATAAAACGTAAACATTTTTACTATGGTCGGAAATGACAACCGACAACGTCATCATCCTTGTGTAACCAGAGAGAGAGGGAGACGAGAGAGAGAGAGAGAGAGAGAGAGAGAGAGAGAGAGAGAGAGAGAGAGAGAGAGAGAGAGAGAGAGAGAGAGAGAGAGAGAGAGAGAGATCATTCGCATCGTCACCGCTCTGCTCATCTCTGAAACAAAGACATCGTTTGTCTTCGGATCTCATTCAAGACAAGACAAGACAATACAAGGTTTCCTGTTCCAACAAAAGAAAGGTGAGTTTTTGTTCATTCTCTCGCTGTTATTTGGGGTTCAGCTGTTTTAATAGTCGCCGACAAAAGATGATGAATGATATGAATCAGGATGCACTTGCAATGCAATCACTGCGAGCCGCACCTGTCCTGCTCGTCTCACAATGGAGGAAAATCGTGCACATTTCACTGTGCACACTCAATAATACTATATTATTATGGGCTTCACTTCCCATATCAAACTAGCACGGTGTGACATCCCTAGAAATAGACACGGCCAACGCCTCTAGAATGTAGCCTACATCCAATTACCATTCATTCAATTAAAGTGTGCATAGCTTACAGTTACAGATAGCCTAATTGTGAAAAGAATGCTTGGCACATTATAATGAAATACTCCTTTGCCCATCTGTTTGCGTTGATGTAGGCCTGTGAATCGTCTCTTTTTTTTGTGGTGTTGCAAGAGACAGCGAGAGAGTAGCCTATTATAAATGAGGTGATGCAGAGAGATGTGACCCAGTTACTATTAGTAGCCTGTCCACTCGACTCCACTGGTCAGTTGACTGTCACAAAAATAACACGATGACCAACTATTGACGTGTGTGTGTGACTATAACTAACTGACCGGTGATTTTCTGCTCTCCTTTCTGCTGTTGGGCGTTTACCTAGGTGTAATGCCATGAATGGTGACGTAATGAATTCGGTCACCCAAGAAAAGAGCTATTACTTTTTCGACATATTCTCTCTTGTTTTGTTAATTTGACAGTTTTCCATGAGAATAAACATAAGGGTGTATATTACGCAGGCAGCCTGGCAGATTTCAGGTGTGTGATCAAGAAGTAGGCATACAGGGCTATTTTCTATTTTATAATCGATTTAATACGTATTCATTTAATGTATTTATAGATGAAGTTAATGCTGAATATCAATGGTGAGTGGGAAAAAATCTACAATGAAAATAAATCTAAGAAATTGAAAGAACAAATATGAATAAAATAAAAATAAATGTTTTGAACTGGTTGTCACAGATTTCTACAGGTAGCCAACTTCAGTGAAACACCCTACCGGCATAAATGCCGGTCATGTGTTATGAATGTCATGGTAGGTATAGGTAGGTGTATTAAATGTAGAATGTTAAGCAGAAAAATGTGACATTTAGATTGCTTTATTCGCCACCATACCAAGAAAACAACATCCTTACGATGCTCCTGAAATCAAAATCAAGACAAACATGCAAATTATAATTCCTCCAAAAATCATGTCAATTAAATAAATTAGGCTAACACAAAGAATGGAGATAATGACACTAACATTCAGAGATTCAAGAGATAATAGTGCAAATGATAACAGAAAAATAGCCTAATTGTAATCTCTATTCCATAGGCAATTCTGAAATAAAACATAGGCTATGTTATATTGAACCTAATCAACACTGAATAAATGATTGAATAAAGTTTGACTAATTGACAATTAGGGTAATACAGAAGACAGAAGTTCATCAATCAAGAACCACAGAACCCTACTGATATTGTTGACTGACTCCATGGGCTTTCCTCCAGCTGTCCAATGCCACCTGTAGAACAAACCTTTCACTTAAACAAAAAAATAAATGCCAATTATGTGTTTACAAACATTGAGAATTAATGTACAGGCAACTGTTTCATGTAATCAATTCACAGCATTTTTACACGTGAGTGCAGTGACCACTTATTGATTGCATCCATCCTATGAGCGTTGGGGTTCATTTGGTGCCGACCTGCGCACACATAACGGTTCTTATCAGTGTGACGTAGACCATTCTAACGCGGCTAGTTCCATTCCTTGATTCCGATTGGCTGGTTTCCCTTTAATTGCTGTGGTATGTGAGACTATAACCCACACTTCTAATCAGTTTATATCAAACCCAGGTGTGTTATTTCTTTCCACAGTGTTTGTGAAGCTAGACTAGAGAACTTGATTGCAAGTAACAGGTGTGTTGTTTCTGCAGCCTGGCCGGGAACTACTTGCTTGTAGCTGGGGACTACTTTCTTGCAGAGCAGACCTTATAGTGAATTATTAGTGACATAGAACAGTTTTAATTGGTACATGTCTATGATTTTTCATGTTGCCATATTGTAACCGTTTTAGAAAAGCAATAAGCCACGTGAGGCTTGTGGTTACCTGTATTTTACACCGGCTGAGAGGGTTGGAGACACTCTGCTGCGCCTCGTGTCTCCCTACGTCTGGAGTCATGGAGGATGGACCCTATTGACCACATTGCATTGCAACTCCAGTGCTATTCATAGGCCAAAATGTCCACCCAGTGGGACTTCTACATTTATTCCTGTTTGTTTTACATTTCAGACATAAAACAATATGCTGGAGAAGTCCAACAGCCAGTATGATTCCTTCCTGTTCTGGAGGCAGCCACTCCCTGCCCTTGACCTGTCAGAACTGGAGGACTTGGGAACGAATGACGGCAAGTTGACCAAGGGCAGCCAAGGAAAGGAGAAGACCTCCTCTCAAACCAGGAACATCAATGATGAAGTAAGTGAACAAAAGGTTGTTGGTCTGCATTTTCGTTATATTTATGGGCTCTTGCTGACACTGTTATTTGGCGATGGATACTATGTTTGACCCCTGGGGCCTGTTTCACAAAGGCAAAATTAAGACATCCAGGATGTAAGACAAATCCAGTTTTGGCCAAGCCTACTCGGTGCAGCGTGCCTTATTCCATTCCATGAACGTACATCTTAACAATATTGTTGTTTGTCTAAAAAGATTGGATAGCATTTTATCATGGGTCAGACCCGAATCTCACAGTATTCATTTAACGTGTCTTTGCTAAATTAAAGAAAAGGCTGCAATAATGAACATGTTGTTGCCTTCATTTTCAAACCTCTGGCACTTGCTGTAGGTTGGATAACCTCAGGTGATGATGATGGTGTGTGTGTGTGTGTGTGTGTGTGTGTGTGTGTGTGTCTAAAGATATATGAACTATATTGTGATGTGTCTACCCTTCAGGCTGAACTGTCAGAGTATTCGTCCTTTAACTATTGGAGAGCTCCCATTGCCAACATTGGCTCTCTGATGGAAGACCTTCTGCTGTAGAACCCAACCACCACTCCTTCCTGCCTGGAGACCTCGTTTGGATCAAACGACAACAGCCTTCTATTGAGGATCTGCGCTCGATCTGTAGTTACTCATTATATGACCTGTTGCTCAAAATATTCTTGGCACTTCTTTGTTGCACTGTTAACAAATGAAGCTGTTCTGAACCTTTCTAAAGATTCATTTGGGAAACCAAGCCCCGTAAAAGATTTTATGTGAAAGATATTATTTTTGGTCTACCAGAATGAAACATAAGTATTTATAATGAAGGAGAATTAACATATGGATGAACTAATGTGGCACTGAAAGACTTCAGGACAGATTTGACGTTTTTTTTTGTGGAAAATAGTGAATTGCCCCGTTGAATGGCCTTTTCAGTTAAAACGGTACACACTATAGTAAGTATATGCCTCCCTCCCTGCCGTTTGTTTTAGATAGTTAACCTAGACTAATAATACTGCAGCCCACAATCCAAGTGTGTGCCTAAAGCCTTATTTAGGGTAGGGTCGCGCATACGTGTCTGAAGGGGAGACGTGTCAATTAGCCATGTTGTCTTGCATGTTTTGTACAGCTCCGGTTTTCTGGTGTGTAGTTCGTTTGACTTACATTGGTTTAAGAGTGGTTTGCTCACTGAAAGAAACCTACATGTGAAATGCCTGCCAAGTGGGGTCAACCACATGCTTCTTTCCTATTGGTTGATGCCCGGTTGTGAACAATGTTGAACTCCCTGTGATGAACCCAACCTTTTGCCCTAATAGAATGGAAGTTGACATGTGCTGAAGCCTCTGATACATGTGTGACAGTGCCCATATGACTGTGTTGCTTGCCTAAAAACAGCACACGTATTTTCAGCTTGTAGAACGGCTATTTTAGGTGCCAACACTGTTGTTTGACAAGTATAAATTAAGCATAACTGATGGAAGCTAACATTCAATATTTTAAGCAAAGCTCATATTCAAACATGATTCAGTGATTTGTTTGGTTGAGCATATGACCATCCAGGTTTATTTAACCATTTTTTACACACCAGCTAAAATCTCATCTTTCAACATTGACTGATGGGACTATAGTGCAACTATAATTGGTCACTGTAGCTGAAGTTCTGTATTTACAATATAACGTTCACATACTTGTTAAATGTGTATGTTGGTTTGTATCTAAAGGTTGGGTAACCCTTGGATAAGTTGAATTAAAAAAAAGTTATACATTAACTTTGACAGTATAATATTCACTGTCTCTGTGCTCCAAAATGCCTTGAATGCTTTCACCCGTCATGTCATGTGTGATTTGTTCAACACGATCAACAGGAGGGAAAGTTCATTATGTATTATTCAACAGCTCAAATCTTTTTATTCTTTACTGTCTTCCACCTCTGGGTATGATTTGGACATAAGATCTTTATTGCATGTTTGGAGCATTTAAACCTGCATTTGAAGAGCTTTACATTATCAGAGAACCATGGCTACCTTTTTGTCCATTAACCCCCCCCCCCCCCCCCCCCCATTCTTTAAGTTGCCTTGTTTTACGTGTACTGGGTCACCTTGCCTCAGGCATTTTCCGATTAATATATTTATTTATTTATTTAACATGCTGCTGTATTAATTTAACCACGAGCGGGCCTCAAAATGGCTGCAATAGTTGATGAGAAAATGGCAAAGTTGGACTTAAACCAGTTCAGTCTTATGCAAACTTGTGATTTACACTTATGTCATTTACCGTAGTTGATGTTCTTATCCAGGGTGATACGATGGTAATTTTATGTTTTACTAAAGAACACTTTGACAAGACAGAGAAGACAGTAGCTCCTCTTAACCGCCGAACTGAACTCGCACTAAATGACCAAAGTCTTAAATCACAGAAAATGTATATTTCACCAGTGTGACAATTTCCCCATGTTAGTCACTTTTCTTTTTCATAAACTGAGTTTGTCTGGAGATATTTTTGAATGTTTAAGTAGATGGCAGATTAATTGTGGCGACTTATATCCGACTTTTTGTTGTGTGGCTTCTATAAAGTGCAGTGTTTAGTTTTGTGCTCTCATTATCGGATAGCTAGGAGAGGACATGATGGGAATAATGTTAACACTGAGCTTTAATAGAAACACAACAAAAGAAACTGGATATGTTGATCAGTGTTGACACTGGAAGAAAGTATGTGTGAACGTTTTAAACTGTGATTGCGTGATATTGCACACAGTAGGAGAGAAATACTGTTGAATCATGAGTTATCAACTCGTGGTGTCATTACCTGTCTGACTCTGGAATAAAATGAAATCTTAAGTACTTGGTTTGGCTCATTTTTATTGAAGTGAATGTATGTGATGATGTATAGAGAGTTAAAATGTTTTGACATCGATATTGGCAGTTCAGAAATAGTGTGACGGAGAGAGTCGCAGCCCCAGCCTTGAAGCCTCAAAAGTCTAGTATCTCCCCCGGACCTTGGTCTAGTGGTTAAGATATTGGACTTTCGCGTGGGAGACCCGGGTACGAACCCGGGTGGGGAGGTTCGGATCACCTCCGTTACATTGGTGCCGTGACCCGGATTCGGGCTTCCCCGTAGGAGGAGGTCAAAGGGGGGTGAGTGTGACGGAGAGAGTCGCAGCCCCAGCCTTGAAGCCTCAAAAGTCTAGTATCTCCCCCGGACCAAAGAGATGTCTCTTTGGTCTAGTGGTTAAGATATTGGACTTTTGCGTGGGAGACCCGGGTACGAACCCGGGTGGGGAGGTTCGGATCACCTCCGTTACTATAGCAAGTCTACAAGATCAAGTGTGTGAACATTGAATGTTTTACATGAATTGCTTGTTGCATAATTAAAGTTAATGTTCCTTATATATTCCATTGCAATATACTTAATTTAACATTTGAATCAATAGAAAAGGATCATTAATATCTAATCAAATCTCATTACCCCCCATCAGCAAACAAAGCCTCTCACACAAAGCTAGTACATCGATATTGTCATTGTAACAAAATATCTGGCTTCGGTTGGACTGATTGTCTACCACTTGAATCAGCATACAATACATTTGAGTTGTATACGTAAATAAATCACAAAACAAATTCAACTGAATCTTTATTCCCAGCTTTAACTGTGGTAAGCTCAATTTGAAAAGATCAACTTAACGCCCTCAGCCCTTTCAAAAGTACAATTGTCATTACTGCTGTATTTTACAAGGCAAGTTAAAAAATTGTCTAGTTCCCAGTTTTCAATACAAAATACTTGTTTTCAGCACTTCCATAGATGAAGTTTAGGTGTTTGAAAGTAGCGTCAACCAGGTTTTCAAACATCACTGTTCCTGAGTGGCATCAGTACTTTTAATAGTTACTCAACCAAACCTGTATTAAATATGAATTATGAACCCATGTAATGCCTATGATTCTAACCCAGAACTCCCACATTTGGAAACAAACCATGCTAGCAAGCAAGCCTTTGGCCAAACGGGAGATATTGAGCTTATAGTGTGATATTTGGTTATAACAACTTTTGTAAAACAAAGTTTAAGCTCTATATTCTGTTGTTAATCATTCCTATAGTTTGTTCAGTAACAGCCCTGGACCTCCAGTCTTTCAGCGAGCAGCCGCAAGGGCCAGTCAGCTATGTATCCTCCTGCTAAGGCTCATTTATCGGCCGCAAACGTTTTCATGCCCAGGACATCCAATATTTATAAGCGACTTCGGCGCTAGCCGTTGAGCGAGTATGAATGGACTCACCCCGAACCTAAATAAACTTGGCTCCTTATTTGAGTGTGAATCAGCCCTTACCCTAACCTCAGTAAAACTAACGCTGGTGAATGCTAACCTGCCAACGCTGGTGTATGCCAACCTGGTGTTCGGAATAGGGATGTTTCAGAATGGAAACCCGCCCGCTTCAGTCTCACGCATCCAGCCAGGCGACCGTAACAACTGCTCGAAGGCAGTGGTTCCCAAACTTTATAGCTCGAGCGCCAAAAGACAAATAGAAATTTGACGTTTGCCCAGGACTCAAACTAGTGAAAACAGCAGATCTACAAGCTCACAGGGGGGGTGTCGCTTTGCACCGCGTTGTAAGCTTGTACTTGTAGTTCGTACATTTGTTTTCTAATTTATGGAATTTCTTTTTGAAATTTTCATTTATTAATGAAATTAATTCGAAAAATCATTACGTTCTTTTTTTTAGATTGATGAAAAAGCTTTTTGAAAATGTATTGAAATAATAATTAAAAACAAAATGTAGGAAACCAAGAATTAAGGAACCCGTAAAAAAATGGGGCAGGAGAATGGGTCCCAACCCAGTGTTTGGAAACCAGTGCTCTCAGGTCAGTTTGTGCTCCGTTTAGCGGTACTACAGGGGGTCCTCCAAATCTTTTATGATAGAAACTTATTTTTCCCTCCTTTTCATATTAACCACTTGAACCCTATTGTCCAGTCCATATTCAGAGCACTTTAGCCAAGAATAGCAGATATACAAGCTCACAATGCCTCACAGCGCGAGGCATTTGAGGCATTGTGAGCTTGAGCTCGTAGATCGGCTATTTTCCGGCAAAGAGCTTTGGTGTAGAGGGGAAAAAGAGCAGACTAAGTACAGAGTGAAAGGTCAAGTTTTTTTAAGTATTGAAGTTCCAAGTGGTTAAATCTGAAAACACAAATTGACATGATTCCAAAATACACATGATTGTGATGTTAAAAGATGAATAGGCCTATATGGAATCTATTAACAGGTTGTGGGGGTCCCTGCTTCATCCCTCTCTCAACTAAGGGGTCCCTGGACTGAAAACGTTGAAGACCCCCGGTTTAAAGCAAGGCGGTCATAATAACCAGTAACCAGCCACACACAGATCCCAGGTCAGCCGCTGGCTGAGCGGAGTGAGCGCATCGTCTAGTAGTCGTGTCTACCGTCCTCGTGCTGCTGCGCCCGCCCACGGGGAGGTTAAAACACATTTCCACCTCCGGTGTCGCGCTGCTGGCTGCCATCTTTGTACCTGGAAAAAATAAACAAAACGAAAACATTCGTTAAAATTTTTAACACTACATCATCGTATTAAATTCACCGTTCCACGTGCGGGGAAAAAAAGAGGAACGTGGACTCACCGCCTCGTAGCTGGAGAACGACGGCCGGAGGAGGTAAGAAACCTAACTGGAAGCTAACCGCATGCTAACATGCTAGTTGGCCTTTTGGTATGTTGTTGCGATGCAGTTTCTCGCCAAAAATAACAGATTTGCAAGTTCACAGCGTGTCCGCCATGCGACGCGTTGTGAGTTTTAAATCTGTTTTTTTTTGGCTAGCGACACCAAGGCTTTCTTTTAGCCCGAGGAGGAACCCGCATTCGCTCCGGGGCGGCGGGGTGACGCACTTTCTCAATTTTGACAAAAAATGACGCACTTTCACCCGCAAACAGTGTCGACCTGACGCTTGTCAGCGCCATTCCCACTGGAAAACGTGACAATTTGGTCGAGCGAAGTTCTACAGTATGACTTATAGCTGTTAGTTAGCCGTTAGCATTAGCTTCGCACCCGAGAGATAGAGAAGTGCAACAACAAACCCCCAGAAGCCCCGCGTCTCTCTTCAGGACGCGGCCCCCCCGTCTCCCGCTCCGAGATAAAAAAAAAGGTGCTTTTATGTGATAAATGATGGAGTAAAACCCCCGAAATTAACCAAATTACTGTTGATTAAAACTCCAAATCCTCCAAAGACAGTTTGTCGCGGTGTGCGAAGACAAGAAAGCCACATTAACCGGATGTGGAAGTAGTTTGGTGTAAAATAGGAAATTTCTTGTTCTGACTTCCCCCGGAAAACCCTGCAACTTAATATCAAACGGTTTCCTGTTCGATTCATGTAAATGCGTTGCGGGAAGTTTTGACTTCAGAATTTGTTTTATTTATTGTGTTTTTATTTGACATAATTGTTAGCGGTTGAACGCGCCACATGGCGGAGAGACTGTCCTCGGCGAGGCCACTAGTAAAATGGCTCCTCGTCTTCCATGAAAATATAAAGCCTCGTCTGTCAGACCGTCTGCTTGTGTCGCAATCACAACGATAAATAACAATCTATAAACCTACAAAGTAAAGATCCACAACAATCATCAGTGGTTGAATGTAATCGTGTACATTTAAGTGCAATTTTGAGGTACTTTTATTTCAATGTATTTCCATTTTCTGTAATGTATTTCCATTTTCTGATACTTTATTAATTATACGAAACTTCTCTACACCTCAGAGGCTAATATTGTACTTTTCCCCCTCGTGTTTACAACACTGCAATTATTTACAAGTTACTTTGCATATTTAGATGAATACAATCAATTGCAGATTGTAGATTAATACAACTGATCAATTTTGTAGGTATGTATAAATAAAAAGTCTAATATATTATACTTTTGAACTAAACTTCTTTATTGCCATTCATAGTTAATTAACAGCCAACTTATCACACTTTGCAAAAAGAAAAGAAAAAATCAAACAATGACAAAAGCAAAAAACACATTAAATACATTAAATAATCATAATTAAAGTATAAGCCATCTTAGTCATTACAAACCTATTGGGGAGGGGGGGCAGGTACCGCCTTTAATTCAACTGTTCGGTGCCTTCGAGATTTTGTGACTCCCCGAACCGAACCTAAATAAATTTGTCTCTAAAGGTGGAGTATGCATCGGCCCTAAGTCATATTGTGTCATGTTCTTCTTCTTAGATGTCATTGGTGGATTTGGGGAAGCGTCTTCTGGAAGCAGCTCGTAGAGGACAGGACGATGAGGTCCGAAACCTCATGGCCAATGGAGCACCTTTCACAACTGACTGGGTACGATATCATACTTATGATTATTTATGCCACCACTCACTGACTGGGTAGTGGCCTGGGTACGATAACGATATCATATTTATGATTATTTATGCCACCACTCACTGACTGGGTAGTGGGTACCATCAGGTTGTGTGTGTCAATGTTACTTGTTGAAGCTTCATGTCCTTGCTTTTGTATGAAATATCTTTTAGAAGTTACATGTTCTCTCTCCTCTCTATAGTTGGGAACATCTCCCCTCCATCTTGCGGCCCAATATGGTCATTACTCTACAGCTGATGTACTGCTCAGAGCAGGCGTCAGCAGGGACGCCCGTACAAAGGTAGACAGGACCCCTCTGCACATGGCTGCCGCAGAGGGACACTGCGTCATCGCAGAGCTGCTGGTCCGGGTAGGTCAAGGCGTTGTGTGTGTGTGTCATATAAGACCTAGTGAGGATGGAATAAAATGACAATTATACATTCATTTAGCTGAAGCCAAGCCTAGCCTCAACTCTCTCCTTAATCCCTCAATATTCCCTCTATTCCTCACTCAATTCTTTCCTCCTACTCTTGGTCCCTCTATCATCATCCCTGTCTCTTAGTCCCCCCTATCCTCATTTCTCTCTCTCTCTCTCTCTCTGTCTGTCTGTCTGTCTGTCTGTCTGTCTGTCTGTCTGTCTGTCTGTCTGTCTGTCTGTCTGTCTGTCTGTCTGTCTGTCTGTCTCATATATATTCAATTAAGCATTATTTGCAGGAGAATATACTGCAGGGCTTTTAAAACTCTGTCTGTTTTTGTCCATGCAGAGTGGCGCTGACATCAATGCTAAAGACATGTTAAAGATGACAGCTCTCCACTGGGCAGCTCAGCATGGTCACCAGAAAGTTGTAGAGTTGCTGTTGAAGAACGGAGCCGACGTTCACGCGCTCAGCAAGTTTGATAAGACACCGTTTGACATCGCAATGGACACACAACATTCTGAACTGATGTTACTGCTTCAGGTAACAACCACAACACTACAATAGAACAAACCTTGCGCCATGCCATCACACAATGAAAGAAATCCTTGCTCTTATGTACCTGCTGTACACAAGCCGTAACAATAGACCAATTTATTTTTTACAAACATTGAGACTGTACCTGCAGGTGCTAGCTGCAAATATCAAATCCCAACAGATCGCCAAACCTGTTGTTTTGAGGAGTACTGGTTTCGGTTCATTCAACGTCCTGTGCGTAGGCTGGTGAGGCGCTCCCGAGGGAGATGCTGAGAAGTGAAGCTTAAAATGTTTGCAATGCTCTGTCACACGCGCAGAGAATAGAAGACCTAAAAGCTTGCAACGCAATAAGGATCAAGGATCAGCTTGTAGCTCTGCTATCCTCAGCCATTCTGGTGTGCTCAATGGAGCATAAATAAAAGCACAGTGGAACTTAACAGAAAAGGTGATACACCCTCCCCTACAACCCATCAGAGTAGCGCAAAGGTGATACGCCTGCCCGCCTTATATTTGCCTTATATTGCATTTACTGGGCCCTGGTTGGTTCCCTCACGACTTGGGTGCTGAGAAAAATGTACATAGCTGAGTGAGGCTAAAACCCTATCCGCTGCCTTGTGCTACCAATGGCAGATACGTAGTCTAACTGCATAGAGTTATAATAAGAATAGAGAGGACACCAGATATCCCCGCCCGTCCACTTGCATTGAGTTGCTCACCCAGCACATGAGGCGTTTTCACCCCTTCTTCCGGTTAGTAAAACCGTGACGTAGTGGGGCCTTTGTGACGCATTTTGCGTCATAGTTTGTGTTCATGGACGCGCTGGGGCTCAAATTCATGAACGAGCTCTTCCGGTATGAACGCACGTCAATACAAAGAAGCCTAGATGCGCGTTCATGTTTCTGGCCCCAACTGCAGTACCTCAAAACGGCCACCATGTCCATTGCGCTTCATGGCTCACCCAGGGTTCTGGGGGCTTGTCTAACTGCGCTAGGCTATAACTAGTCCTTCACAGCCACCTGATCCCTAAACAGAGATCATCCCATTGTTCTAATGTGAGGAGATCAGTAATATTGGGTGAAATACATTAAAATGTGTGTCTACTGTACTTTTCTTTGCCAAATGTTGACATCGCAACATGTTTGTGTCTAGGAGGGCATGCACAATCAGATGAACTTGAACATGGGCAACAATTCTGGACAACCTCAGTTCATCATCCAGGGACTCAACGCTAATCAACTGTCTGAGCTCCTGAACAAGCAAGGTACACACACACACACACTCACTCACTCACTCACTCACTCACTCACTCACTCACTTGTTTTTCTTTTTTTTTTACACTGTGTGTGTATACAGTATGTACTCTGACTGTGTGTGTGTGTGTGTGTGTGTGTGTGTGTGTGTGTGTGTGTGTGTGTGTGTGTGTGTGTGTGTGTGTGTGTGTGTACAATATGTATGTGTATTTATATTTACTGTGTGTGTGACTGTGTGTACACATAGGTGAGTCAGAGGAGGCGATAGCAGCCAACGCTCTGGACTCCAGCAACATCCAGCATACATCGGTGGTCAACGAGCAAGGTCAGAGGGTCATCACCATTGTAACAGACCAGCACGGAAACCTGCAGACCACCGGGGGGGTTGGACAACCCTTCTTTGTTACCATGCAACACGGCCAACAGAGTAAGACTGACTCTCAGACACACACACAGACGCGACCGCGTATTTCCCGGTGAACCTAAGCGCAACGGTGGGGGCTTGGGAGTGGGGAACATGCCTATGACTATTGCTGATGATGGAGAGGTTATATAGCTTAGCCTTTATGTATTGAGAATGAGAGGCACTCTTGCCGATTTAGTGAGAGACTCGTCGCCAATTGCAAGATATTTAAAAGTTATTTGGGGCCATGGTGATAACTGTTTCTTTCTTTCTTTCTTTCTTTCTTTATATTGTCGTGTTATTGTTTCCAACCACAATTATTCATGTGAGGCTGGCAAGATCGCGGTTCCACTAGTTTTTAGTAGGCTATAGTGTAGGCTTAGAAGCCTTTTCAGAAGTAAATGTAATGTTTTCCATTTAATGATTTACTTTATCCTCATCTAATCTTGCGCTAATGCACGCAACTGTTTTTGCCATATTTTAAGGCCGTGTAGGCTATTCAGAAGTTAATTTAATGTTTTCCATTTAATGATTTCCTTTATCATCATCTTGCGCTAATGCACGCAACTGTTTTCACCAGGTTTTAAGGTCTTGTTGTTTTAGTTGTTTCCCATAAGCTCGCACCCTCCTTGCCCATCGGCCCCCACCTTTGCGCACAGGTTCACCAGGAAATACGCGGTCGCCACACAGACACACACACACACACATTTTGTGAGACCTAGACCACGGATGACTGATGTTCTGATCAATCTATCTATTTTTCAATATTTTGTCAAAAAGTGCACAATGTATGAATCAATTTGAAAAGGTTATATTTGAATCATGTTTACATTTGACAACATTTGTCTTATTAGCAAAACAAAAAACTAAAACTGACTGTTGGATATAAAACATACCGTGAACTGAACATGTTTTTATTTAACCACTTAAACATGATCAAAAACCGACCTACAAGCTCACATTGCGACATACAGTTACATACATATATATATATACAACAACACTGTAAAAAAATAAATCAAAATATATACGATAGATGATTACTTAAAAAATAAAGAAAAACTATCGCTGGTATAATAAAGTTTATTGTATTTTTCAGTGCTGGCCGTTCCAACCAATCAGGTGACAGAGGAGGTGGTGGAGGATGAGCCTCAGCCCCCTCCCCCCAGGAAGAGGAAGTTGGAGACGAAAGCCAATCACAACGATGTAGAGAACACGGTATGTGGTGTTATAATAAATATAGTCTCTCTGGAGCCGGACTGTTGTTGACTCACACAGACTAAACGGTCTGTGCAATGGAAGCGCTGAAAAAACTGTAGGGAGTAAAGTGGATGTATAACTACTACAGGTATTTGAAGAGTCAATTCTTGGTCCTGGAAAATAAGATGTTTGAGAACCATTGATATACACGCATCAAATACAAAATAAATCAGCCAAAGAACACACGTTGACCAACATAGATTTATTTAAATAAGAAAAATAGTGCTTCAACAGTGGGTTTTCTGTTCAAGACAAAATCTATATACATTTCAATAAAACCACCAGTGTGATGTGAGAGGTGCGTCCTGCGAAACTGTGGGACATACATACGCACAGTCGCACACAGGGGTGAGATGACGGTGGAGCTGTGTGGAGCGCCGTTCCACTACCTTTCAAGCTTCACGTGACGTGGTCAACGATTCAATCCCTCTCTAAATAATAAGAAATATAATTACATTAAAAAAAATCATAACATATGTTGAATACAGTATTTCAACTGGCACCGAGCGGCAGGCCGTGCACACATGCGCGCACATGTGACTTGATGTCATTAAAATAGTTTCACTAGCTAAAAGAAATCCACAGCACACCACTGTACGTACATACAGTACATACAGACAAAGACAGATGTAGCTCTCAAAAATAAAAATTGAAAAAATCTAAAAAATACACAAATCTCACAATCAATGGAGGACTAAAGCGTTTGTTTATTGGTGTGTGCCAACAAAAACAATTTGGCAAATTTATATAGATTGTATTTAACCTTCCCCTCTTCTCCTCAGGACTCCCTCCAGCGTCAGCTGCTGGAGGCCAACCGCAAGGCCCAGGAGTATCGTCAGCAGTTCCTCAGGAAGGAGCAGGAGGCGGAGCAGTACCGCATCAAACTGGAGGCCATAACGCACCCCGTCACCACCAACGGAAACACCACGGAAGCGGAGGAGGTGGTGGTGGGAGGAGAGGACGAGGAGGAGGTGGGGGAGATGGTGGAGGAGACGGAAGGAGAGATGGTGGTCTTGCAGGAAGGGGGGATCATCATGGAGGGGATGGAGGGTCAGGTGACTCTGGTGGAGACGGAAACCACGGACGTCAGCTCCTAACGGCGTGGTGGGTGGGTGGGTGGGTGGGTGGGGGGAGGAGGGGATGGAGGACGGGATGGAGGACGGAGGAGAGAAGAATGTAGGATGAAACGGCAGATGTCATACTAAAAGAAAGATAAAGAGAGGCATGGATGAAGAGTGAGAAAGATGAGTGAGGGGGAGGGAAAGATGCAAAGATGGATTGGGGCGTGGGGGGTAGAATTTGTGTGTTTCTGGGACTGCAGTCTACACTGCTGATTTAAATGTACAAGTCGAACCTTAGAGTCTGTTTGGTTCCATTTATACACTCAGAGGTACAGATCCATAAGCATCTATTTGGTACCCCCAATATTGAGATACCGATGACAACGAATTATGAACAGATTGAAGGAGAGTGGGCTTAGATTGGTAGGGTTGTTTTAATGTAAATAGTTGAAACTGCGGAATGAGTGGACAAAGGAGAATGAGGAGTAGACGGTAAATGGAGGATTGAGCTTTAAAGAGTTGAGGTAGTTTATTTTTACTCATCAAAAATGGCAGTTTGGACTGAACATCCCACCTGGGTCGATCAAAACCAAAACCGGGGTTCCTGTCTACGAGCCTCTCCCGGGACACTTGTGACGAGCGAAAGAGAGGAAACTGAAAGAGAGATGAAAGGACTCTGGGAAGAGAAAACAAGGGATGTGTTCGTGCTCATAACCTTCACTTCCTGGTGTTTTGTCTTTACTGAACAGTCAGGACATTTACGTTAACGGATTTAAACCGACAACCTGGCGGCTTCCTCTGCTGCCGTCAGTGGCTTCAATATACAGTATGTACATTTGCTTCAAGTTTTCCCATTTAGCATTCTTAAAGCTGCAATCCCTAACTTTCATACCCTCCCCCAGATTGGAACCCTGAGCCCCTACGTGAGCTCCTGAACATGCGCCAGCATGTCTACTGCTGATTAGGGCTGTCACGATTATGACATTTTACATGACGATTATTTGTCACTCAAATAATTGCGATTAACGATTTAATTGTGTTTCATCATTGACAATTACATTTCTGTTTGGCTTTTAGGCTTTTATATGACACATAACCTAAATATACAAAGAAATATACAAAGAAATTACACAACGTGTCGCGATGCGACGCGTTGTGAGCTTGTATATCTGCTATTTCCACTGTTTTTTGCCTTTTATTTAAATATATGAACATTTTTCAACATGGAAACGATTATGACGATTATGAAAAATAATCACGAGTATGTCAAAAAATCACGATTAGACGATTATGTAATAATTGTGACAGCCCTACTGCTGATGTAATGCTTGCATGTAATGCAGAAAGAAGGCCTGTTTGGACTTTAGACAGAGGATATATCTTTCTTGAGCTTCATGCAATTCCACTTGTAAACCAGTGGGTGTACTGTACAACCCAACCAACAGAGTTTAACTAGAACTGCACTCTGTCGAGGTGATTATGGGCTTAAACACGGGCAGACACCAACATATACACATACGCAGCCAAACGCAGTACTTGCGTGCTCTGCTGGCGCAAGTAAATATCTCAATAGAAGAGCAGTTGTTGGTTATATGGTATTAACCACATGAACCCTAGTGTCCCTATTCTGGGACGGCAACAGATAGCAGAGATGTCTACTTTTGGTACTTTAAGTACATTTTGGCTAGCCTCGTGAACCAGCCTCCCTATCAATTTCCGAGGCTGGTTTACGAGGCCACAATAGCAGAGATGTCAAAGATAAAATGACATAATAGTAAGGTCAGGTGTAGTAAAGGTTAAATAATGTTAAAGACTAAAATCAAGTAAAAAAAATTACAAGCAAGGTCATAAAACGATACTTTTATATTTTGTTAAACATGCGGACATGTGGTTTTCAACAGTTTCCATCTCCCAAAACCCTCAGTCTCCATGTACAGGACTAGACCGCACACACCGCTTATATGACGGATGTTAGTGGGGCAACAGTTGAGAGGGACTACAGGCTATCAAGGTTGAAAAGATGTGGTAGTGATGTTGGCACTTTGAGAAAAACCTGTTTCTGTGAAAAAAGAAAAAGTCTACTCACAGAAATATAACCCAGTGTTACTGTTCAATGTGTGCCTTCATTCATGTGCAGCTTTATTAAGTTGTTTTGCTCTCAAGAGTTATTGATTTAAAAAAGAGTTTTGTTTCCTCCTGCATAATTATGCGCCATCTTTGTATTAGAAACGCCTCTCATGAAGATCTTAAGCCATTCCTTTTCCAAGGCCTCAGCCATGGTAACATATCCTACCATACAGATTTGTCTATAATAATAATGATGCTTTATTTGCTAAAACAATACTATTTTTTTTTTGTTATGGATTGCAGCTTTGAATGAGTAATGCAGTCTGTGGAGTGCAACGCCAAAGTTTGTGCTTAAGTTAATCGTTTTAATCGTTTCATGGAACTGTCATTTTTGGAACATTTACATTATGTTTAAAAACGCCATAAAATGATCAACTCTACAGTGAGTGACAAATGTTCACCGCGACCTCACCTGGTCGTGTCTCGCATGATCCTTCCATCCTTCTTCCTTCCTGCCTTCTCTTCAGTTGGATCAGGGAGCTGTGAGTTGAGTCTGATGGTTATTTTTTATGAACTCAAAGCAAACCTTTTTTTATGTACATATAAAGTTGTATTTTTCTAATTGTATCTTGAATGCTTCTTGGGGAAGGGGGCTTGGTGGGTGCCTGTGTTGATATGAATATAAATTCTTGTTTTGTTTTTTGTAATTGATGTCTCTTGTCTTTTGTAATGGACCGCTCAAGACACGACTTTATTTATTAATGTGTTTATAAGTCTTGCACTTTTGACATCTGGGAGCTGAACAATACAACTATAGCTTTCTACTGACCAGTGCAACCAGTTTTCTACTGATTTACAGTCTTCTACTGTTAGTCAGTGGGAGCTTTCTGACCAGTGCAACTACAATCTTAGTTGATTAAAATGTTATCGACCAAAATATGCATATTATGCACAAAACATATTTGCACACAGTATTTTACTGTTGGTAACTGGGAGCTGGCCAGTACAACCACAGTCTTCTACAGTTGTGCTGGAGCTGACCAGTACAACCATAGTCATCTATGTTGTGCTGGGAGCTGCCCAGTACTAAGGATATGTAAAGGAGAAGAAGATGTGTCACTCTCCTTGGCCCAGCAATTCCAGCTGTCAGATTTGCCAGAGGGAGGTAAATGGGAGCCTGAAATGTTATTGAATGCATTGAGAGTCAGATGGGCAAACTTATGAATAAACACTATTTTGAATGATTGCAGCCTTTGCTAAATCTGTTCAGGAAAATAAAAGACATATCACACAGTTTCCTGATTTCTTGTTTTTTGACGTGTACAATATAATATTAGGGGTTTAAAGAGCATAGATAGAGTAACTAAGTTCCTGTTGTCCTGCTGTCTAGTCTGGAAACCTCATTTACTGCTCAATCAGAAACTTAAGATACCTCGATATAATGATAGTGTTCACACAAAAAACAAGATCATAAAATGTTGTGATGTCATATTCCTGAACTCACTATCTGCCAAAGGTTTCAATCATTAAAAATGCCTATTCATAAGCTCATCTATCCAGATTGATTGACTTGCCAGTTGCCATTGACAATGCAGTCCATCAATTCAAACTTAAAACTGCACCAACTGTTCTAACCTGGGTCCCCTGTGACTGCCCATGTGCTGAAATGTTTA
Organism: Nannobrachium achirus; assembly: GCF_963921795.1. Classification (NCBI taxonomy): domain Eukaryota; kingdom Metazoa; phylum Chordata; class Actinopteri; order Myctophiformes; family Myctophidae; genus Nannobrachium; species Nannobrachium achirus. Next base: position 31,635,644 of record NC_137819.1, read on the forward strand.
CCTTCGAGCTAGAGCCTGCCCGCTTGCTCAGGGGAGAAATGGTAGATTCGTATCCAACCCATGGATGCAGGATCTAAATGCCTCAAGAGCCAAAAGAGCAGGGAGACAAAATACAACCACCCCAATTGTATAAGGTATATTGTATTTAACATATTCTACCATACAGCTTGCCTGGACAAAACATTTTATCCAAAAATTAAACAAATTACATTTATGAGCTTTAAGGCACAGGTTTGCCTCCAAGTGGTCTACTAACATATGTCGTGGTGTAGATCATAATGTCTGTCTTGTCCTTATTTACTGACCACTGCCCAGTACAATTTCAGTTTTGTTCTGTTGTTCTGCATGGGAGCTGCCTTTCGGTTGTTTTAACAGGTTAGAGATGTAGAGATTACCACTACAACCATTAGCCTACTAATAAACCACAGGCTACTATTACTACATAAATAAGAATGTAATGATGAACTACAGGCTGCACTACTAACTCTAGATGAATACTGCTAAAATTACATTTGTGTCAATGCAGTGTTCCTCATTCCCCAGTAGATGTAGCTACAGCTCTGTCCTGAACCCTGCTTGGACTCACACAACACACCTCATCATGTCATAATTCACCATATTGCTTGGATGTATTCACATTTGCACTAATACTTCCCTGATGTCTGCCATACATGTCAAAGTGATATGAATATTAAAACAAATGGTTTTATTATAGAACTAGTGCCTAGAATACCCGGGTACCATAGTGCAAAAACGTTGCAATGTTGTAGGCAGTTATATTTAGGATCACACCCATCTTTTAGCTCTACTACTACTCCATGTTTAGTTTATTTCAATTACTCTGATGTTTAATTTAGTTAATTTACTTCATTCTAGTTAAACCTATTTAGACTTGAGCCTGATTTATTCTTTGTCATACAGTGGTGTCTTTGCAAAACTAGCTGATCTGTGAATGCAACACATGAGCATGTAGATCTGCTATTTTTAGCTGCACAACACTGTCGTGCAATGGAGCATAAATTAGGCATAAAAACATTTTTGTTTTCACAAAAACAAAAAAACTTCAATCACTTCATTTATTTGAGTACATATACAGTAATACAGCAGGCTACTGAATAATAATATATTGTAGATGGCTGATGCCCCTGGTCTCCACTTCCCAGTCACTTTCCTTTACTGGTCTTCACTGTTTTCTTACTGGCAGGTACACAGATGTAGGAGTACTGCAGGTATTTACGTACTCCAGGACACGGGTTGGTGAACACATGATTGGATGCTAGGACGGAACACTTATGCTTCCCATCACACCTAGAACACATTAGCGAGAAAGATAAAGGTAGGTAGACAAACAGAAGGTAGGTACTAGACAGACAAGTATATAGAGCAGTGGTTCTCAAACCTTTTAATGTCAAGGACCCCATAACTCTGACCGTATACAAATGGAACCACATGGACATGTGAGGGTCCCTTTGGTTCCATTTGTTACAGACCTGTAAGTGTCCATTTTGAACCCCCTCAAGGAACCCTGTGGCTCCCTGGACCTCAGTTTGAGAACCACTGAGATAGAGAGCACTCAAGCAACTGTGCTGCTAAACATGGTCATTAAAGAACATGTATGAACATATTGAATTACCGTGTAAGGTATACAAAAGTAACCTGACAGTACAGCCATTATATCAAACATATAATTTTCCAAACTCACTCACGCTCTAACGCTCTAACGCTCAACTCACTCACGCTCTAACGCTCTAACGCTCACGCTTATCTACGTTTATCTATTCACTCGCTTGAGCAACTGATCCCAAAGTTCACATGGTATTGGCCATTAGCATTATACCAACACTGACGGAGCCCGAATTTCATTTCTCCCAAATTAAAGCAGTTTTTTAGCGTTTTCTTAACCACTTCTGTTGAACTCTGCTGTCTGTTGCCAGGGTTACGGTCCGTTCCTCCAGGCCATGGGATCTGTAGCCCCACACACACACACCCCTTTCTCTCACAGTTAGGAATGTTTCTCTCTCTTTCTCTCTCTCTCTCTCTCTCTCTCTCTCTCTCACACACACTTTCACCGGGTGCGTTTGACATATTTTGGAGCACATATCTTCGAACGGGTAAGGTCTAGTGCATATAAAAAAAGAGCCACACGGATAGTTAACAACGTAGGATATCACAAGCACACCAACTGTCAGTCACATGCATTGCAGTTTTTCTATGTTCCCACTGACACATACAAACGATACAAAGCTAAACAGCATGATCTGCCGTAGCTTTGTATCTGAAGTTGTAGCTAGCTCAACCTATGTGTAGCTGTTGTAGCTTTTGTAGCAGCTACAAACGTCTGATGTAGCTTTGAATCTTCATGTTGCTGCATGGCTTCTATTGAAAATGAATGGTAGCTTGTTGTATCTTTGTAGTACAAAGATACAACAAGCTACCATTCTTTTTCAAAAGAAGCCAAGCTGCCAGTGTAAACACAGCATTAACCCTATACTTAGTTGAGTATATAAATACAGTATTATATGTGAATATATCTCTACTACTAGTAAGACGCCTCAGGGCGACAAGAGACCTTGGCCAGGTCGCACCATGTCTTGGCCATCTGGCCAGTGATGTATATCGGACCAGTTACCCATATATGTTTATCTGTGGAACCGAGTCACATTAAATGTACTACCTACAATTCCAAGTGCTTGTCAAGGTGGGGGTCCCCAGTTCAAATATGTTTATTTGGGGCCTAAAAAGGTTTGAGAACCCCTGTTGTAGATAGATAGATTGATTTGTGTGTGGATGTGTGAGAGGGTTGTTCTTGTTTAGTTTTACCTTCTACTCATCTCTTTCAAGGCGTCAGGGGTCCGACAGGGTTTAGTAGACTTCAGACGTCTTGGAGCAGAATATTTACACAGTTTACGACTCAACCTGCCATAGTTGGCTCTCAACACCTTGATCACACTGCTGCTGCCTAGAGGACAAACACATGCACATTTATGTATACACACATTAATGCACACACACACACACACACACACACACACACACACACACACACACACACACACACACACACACGCATGTGCACATGTACACACACACACACACACACACACACACACACACACACACACACACACACACACATGCACGTGCGTATGTGCATGCAGGCGTTTGCATACACATGTACAGATGAATAGAAATGTGAGGGACTCACCACAGTAAAGGACAGCCTTGTTTTTCTGACAGACATACTTTCGAGCTGTAATAAGAAATACACCTGTTATCTGTCTGTCTGTCTGTCTGTCTGTCTGTCTGTCTGTCTGTCTGTCTGTCTGTTCTGTCTGTTTATAGTTTTTCTCAGTCTCTGGCTCTTAAATCATCCTAAACATGAGCAAATCAGCTCAATCAACTTGCTCAAGAGTAAAGTAGGTCAGGAGTGGCTTATTGTGTGTAACAGCGCATGAGTCTGTCCCCATTACAAAGCACTAGAACCATGGGAGATGGATTGCTGAGGTGGAACGACACACCAACCATCAGCTCCCAGTGCTTGCCGCACCCAAGACGCACTACTCATGCGCTGAGTTGACAGTGCCCGGGATCGTATCCATGACCTTGTGGTCCAAAGGCGAGAGCTCTACCGACTGAGCTACCTGGCACAAAAAATACTCAAAATTGTCAGTTTATACATGTCATATATGAAATATATGACATAATGAAATACACTGTAACCACATGATACCTGGCCCTTATGCATTTTGATCATTGGTTGACACACCCCTTCATTAGTGCAATCCATAAATTCAGGACACATTTACAAACAAAAAAACAAATGCAATCTTTCAAGCACTAGCATACTATGCATGACAGATTATGACAACCATTCTGCATGTAATTAATTATGTAATGAATTAAGACCATGTTTTGCGGGGGTATAATATTCAAAAGAGATCAATATAACAAGCATTTGATAATGTAGGAAACAGCAGTCATGAACCTGACAAAGCAATTTGTCCCAAAGAATGAGAAATACCTTGACTATGATATGGAGGTTACAGAACTGAAAGAATAGTCTTCAAGCTTGACTTAATTTTTATCTCAATTTTCCTAAACACACGCACGCGCGCACGCACGCACGCACGCACGCACGCACGCACGCACGCACGCACGCACGCACGCACGCACGCACGCACGCACGCACACACACACACACACACACACACACACACACACACACACACACACACACACACACACACACACACACACACACACACACGGTACCTCCATATGTGCAGGTGTAGGTCGTCCTCATGTAGAGACATCTCTGCAAGCAATTATTGTCACATTTCTTCATACTGAACCGACAGCTTTTGCGTCCTGTGCAACTGAACACAAGTTACTTATCAATCAATACGTCATATTGAGAAACAGGGTAATCAATAACTTTCACCATAGAACTAGTCACCTGTGTGACTGACAAGTCTGCAGTGGTAGAAAAAGTACACATATTTGTTACTTAAGTTAAAGTATCAACACTGCAATGTAGAAATACTCTGTTACAAATAAAAGTCTGGAATTCAAAATGTACTT